>NC_133384.1:16561077-16669673 GCF_049309525.1 Garra rufa
ATAAACAATTTTTTTGTAAAATGTTTTGTATTTTAATAATTAAAACAAATATTTGCACATTTTCAATTCATATTATCAGCATAAAAAATTGCCAAATTTCCATGAATCAAATAATATATGGGTTAATGATATTAATAAAAGGCTGGCACCATTTATCACAAGCGATTAGATCCTGATATGAAACCAATGTGTGGACCTTTACATATATAAACAGACAGACAGACAGACAGACAGACAGACAGACAGACAGACAGACAGACAGACAGACAGACAGACAGACAGACAGACAGACAGACAGACAGACAGATAGATAGATAGATAGATAGATAGATAGATAGATAGATAGATAGATAGATAGATAGATAGATAGATAGATAGATAGATAGATAATAAAATGCATTCAAAGTTTAAAACCTTGTCAAACCTAGTCATGTTAATATGTGAATTTACATACTTAGGCAATTTCAAAGAAAGAAAGAAAGAAAGAAAGAAAGAAAGAAAGAAAGAAAGAAAGAAAGAAAGAAAGAAAGAAAGAAAGAAAGAATAGATAGTATTGATAAAACAGTTTAATAACTAAATGTACGAGTTACGGTTTAACTTATATTATTATGCTATATAGAATATTGTCTGTTGTCTGAAAATGTGAATTTACGTATTTATGTTGGCTAGTTCAAATAAATAAATACATACATATAATACATACATACAGTCCAGACACCCTCCTCCCTGTTGTTATTCTTTCAGACTCTTTTCCCACAATGCAACAGTCAACAAAGGAAGAGGGAGAGAAAAGGGCTGTAGCCAAAGTGGCTAGCTAGCACAAAAAGAGGAAGAGAGAAATGGAGATGTCATGAAACTTTAAGGAATGTTTCTCTCACCAAACAGCAAATACGGCTGAGGACAAAACAGCCTCGGCTCTTTACGTGCATGAGATGATAACAGACCATGAGCTGTGGCTGTTTATGCAGTGAAAAAGCTCTTGGTCGTATGAGGGAGCTGATACTGGATTAGCATAGCAGCTAGCAGTCTATTATTAGCACGCTAATGCTAAATGCAACGCTCGTCGTCAGATTTACAGACACCTTCGACCCAGATCCATCTTTCTGAAACGAGAGAGGGGGACTAAATTTTCTTAAAAGTGGTAAGTGATTATAATTTGTTGTATGTAACGTTACGTTCATGTTTACACTCTCTGTTTGTTTCTGACACGATGAAGGTCCCGTAACTTAGCCTGCTAGCTAAGTCAGCTCATGTTAGGCCTGGTAAGTTACAGAGATTGATCTGACAGTCCAAACTTTAAAATATATTGTAATTGTAATTTAATAGTCTTTACATTTTTTAGTTCTGTAAAGCTTTACGGTTGAGTTAGATACTGTCGTATCATGTTCAAGCTAAATGTGTTGATATAAAGGCCTGTGCCAGTTCTGCAGTAAGCTGCTGTTGATGATGAACACTTTAAATAATTATAAGTAACGTTAAATGCATTTAAAACAATAATTTCTGTTTTTAAATTTTGTGAAAGACGTGTTTGTAAACTGATCTACTCGTTTTTTTATCAACACAGTATTCATAACAGCCTGATTAGCCATCCAGATTGCACCTTGTGTTGATTTGTGCATATTAAAATCAAGTCAAACAATGAGCATTAAATATAAGATCTGTCAGTTTTGTAATATTATATATAATAGTTTAAATTTATAGTACTAATCTATTGCTATGCGTGTTTGAAATATAAACTTAAACTCATCAGACAGCCTTGACATCAAATGTCTCAAAAGTAAATTTCAGTAATTAGTACAATTGTGTATTTGTAAATAGAAACCAGGCTTGGGCGGTATCCAAATTTTGATACCGTCAAACCTCCTCCCTATTTTACCTCGGTATACGGTATTACCGTGAATAATTAAAAAAAAAAAAATGATGTAAGGCTCAGACAGCGTCACCAAACTGTTGGCTTAAATGTGCCTAAACCGTTCAGAAACTGAATACCAAACACTACTGAAACAATAACAAAATAACATGCACAACAATATTAACAACTTTTATTAGCAACAAATAGCAGTTTATAAAAAAGTGTAAATACAACAGTCAAACAGAATTAAATTAACATAAACATCCTGGGGTGTGTTTCCCGTACAATGATGTAACTCGCTGGTTAACCTCCATAGTATGATGCATTGTTGTGGAAACAAACTAGCTGGTCACCCCCTCTCATTACACTTTATTTGATGTTTGATTCATCAAGGGTTCCCTCTTATGTCATACTCCGGGGTTCCCTCAAGCATTTGTTCACATGCACTACTCATAAATGGTGCTTGTCGAGGGCGCACAAAAATACATTGATTAAAGTGCATTTATATTTAGTTTAAATGGAAGATATAGATTGTACTGCATGTTAGCTTGCAAATTGTGCTCGAAAACAAAATTAAGGCTCAATCCCAATTCTACCCCTTACCCCTACACTTAGCCCTACCCCTCCGTTTGGCGCGTTCACGTGAAGGGGTAGGGGTGTCTCATTTCTCTTTTGGTTGGAGGGGTAGGGGTAAGGGGAAGGGCCAGATAGCCCTCCAAACGAAGATTTTTCAGGACCTCACTTCAAACGAAGGGCTAAGAGAAATTTCCAACATGGCTGCTCACTCGAGCAAGCAGACTCGTAAATATAAGTAATTTTTGCCTTTAATAAGGATTTTGATGACAATGTTTCATTATATGTATATTACCTTCAATCTTGTGTTTGTGTTTATGGTGTTGTTTTGTAAATAAACGTTTGCAAAAAAATCGCTAAAGTTTGCTAGCAGATAGCACTGATTGCACGATATTACAAAATATATTTTTATGTCATATACACTTGACTGCATGTTAGAAACATGAAAGACCAGTGGCACGGCAATTTGCAACGGTGGTGTAGTGGAGGGTGTACGCAGGTATACGGTGTATACATACTTCCACTTTTTAAATCCCCTCTGATGCGCATTATTCAGTAGTGTCCTGCATTCGCCAAAATCATGGCAGTCCACCACATCCAGTCATGTGAATAAATGTAAATATTCGCTAAAAACACCCAATAAAGGCAGTGATGATGCAGTCAGTACCGTGGAGCCGGCTTGCTTTGAAATGTATTTGATGATTGCGCCTAATGCACCTGTGCCCGATACATCTACCGCACCAGTAATTTAAATCAGTACATAATAATAAAAACTAAAACGAACGCGTTCAAATAGAAAGTTGAAAACGAAATTCACAAATTAAGCATATACTTCTCCAGGCACCACTACACTGATTAGCAATTTGCCGCGCATGTGATAATGCGTTGTTTGTTTTGCTTACGGCCACATGTGAATGAACACCGTACATTTGTACTTTTTGAAACATGACAACATTTTTTGACATCTTGGAATGAGTGATAAACATCTGCGCATGTCCTCTGACGTAACATTAGGAACTAGCGACAACCTATGATGACGTATAACAGTGTTGTAGTGGTGTCCCATTTCTTAGGGGAAATATTTTAGCCCTTCCCCTTTACACTTTGTTTCAAGGGACAAGGGGAAGGGGCGAGGGGTAGGCGAAGGGGCATAAAATAGAATTGGGATTGGGCCTTATTAAGCCCACATGTCTTACTAACAAGAAACTATGCTTCTAACCACAGGTTGAGAGCTGTAGTTCCAACCAACCAACCATCCAACCAACCCAATCGTTGAACTATATTGGTAACGACAGAACTTGCGACCATAGTTGGCTAACGATGCTTTTGGGAAACGCACCCCAGGTCACTTAGTGCGCGACTCGCCATCTTTCCCCACCTCTCTCTTTCTCCTCCACGCTGTCACGTGACGACAACCACGCAGAGATGCGCGGATGGGCTCAATCGTCACCCGAATCCGCAGCTTCAAATAAATTATCCGCCCGCCACCCACCCGCACCTATATTTTTCTCTGATTTAGATAACCGCACACGACCCGCTCCCGATCGTCATATTACACTTATTGTAATTCTTAGTTTTGCATGATGATATGATAAATGGATGGTTCATTTTTAACAGCAGATTGATTCAGCTGATGTGCACATCGCTGCACACTTGTATACGTTTATCGCTCATGATTTTAAGCCAAGACCATGCATAAAAGAATAACGTTAACTGACATCTGGATGCAACTCTCTGCAATCTCTGACGAAATCATTGTGGTTTTCTCTGTATTAGAGAATGCTTTTTTTTTTCAGCGCCCGCGGATATAACTGCCATCCGCGCATCACTACACATTATGCGTTAAATAAATTATATTTAATATTTAATCCTTGTCTCCTATACAGGGTCCGAAATTAACACTTGCCTCTCGCCAAATGCGAGCAAATTCTCTGTCTGGCGAGTTAAATTTAAAGCGCCATCCGCCACATGGCGAGTAAATCTTTTCACCAGTAATGTTAATCAGTATCAGTCTCGCGGATCTCTGTGATGCTCCCCCGATCGGGCCAGTGCTGCCTTGTCACTAAAGTTTAATTTGCCGTGCGCAAATGCAGTCTAATGGTGCGTTCACACCGAAAGCCAAGCGAATATGCGCATCGCGTCACTTGCTGTAGTTTTTCCCGTCACTAGCGAGAATAACAAGAAGGCGCGATCAACCATGGCAGAGATAAATACGATCGCTGCTTTGTACCTGTTGTGTAAGTCCTAAATACACCAGAAAGCCAAATGCCGACGTGTCTGGGTTCACAGCACAGTAATGTATCACAGATATATCTCAAGAATTCTTCTATAAACAAAGTGTAGAGAGAGTGTAAATAAGAGATTGATCTTGCGGTACAGAGAGCGTCGTTGATTATAATAGAGCTTTGTGATATCGGAAACTAAGATGAGTGACATGATGAGTGGCTTTTAATATTTTTTAAGGGAGTTTGTAAATGAGATATTGACTTAAAACAGCAGTTAAATAAACAAGTTATTATTAAGTGACTTACATTGTCTGACAATAACACTATGGCTGATTTTCCGTCGTCAAAATTATTCTGGACCAAGTCACACTGCTGTGTTTGATTGCAGATGTGCAACGGCTCTGCGCGTCTCCATTCAAACACAGCGGTGTTTCGTTTATAAGTGAACATGCGTTTTTAAACGAATCTAGTGAAATGATTCAATTTCCCATTCATAAAGAGAGTCACTTGTTTTATTCTTGAATGAACCATGCATTCAAACGAATCAAATGAATATGATTCAGTGATCAATTTCAGTTTCGTGCCGCCACCTGCTGGCATATATTTTTAGTTATTGAAATCTTAAATACTTCTGTATTCAAAATGTAATATTTAAAACATTAATCTCAACGTGCATTATGAATTTGATTGCACTCATGGCACCTCTGAGCCTCATTATATGAAAAGGTAAAAAAAAAATAAAAAATTAATGGACAACACTGTAAAAATGAAGACGGAAGCCTTGCTGATCATTAAACTCTTACTAGCACTACCTCTTTCTTGTGATAGGGGTTTCAGTTTAATAAAGCAAATTAAAAATGACTGGAGAAGCAACCTCTCAGTGGATTCATTCCACAAACTCTTATTCATCACATTGAAGGGCCTGAGTTGGACCGTTTCAATGGCCAGAAGGTAGTTGAAAGGTGGCACTCTCAAACAGAAAGGGCTCAGAGAGTATCGCTCTAGAACAGAGACAATATTTGTGATCTTCTGATTAAATTATCAATTGTATTTAAAGAAAAGTTATGCTGAATAAAAAGTGTATGTATAGTTATATTTGGCTGTTGACACATTTAAAATATGTGGCTAAGAAATAAATATTAACTTTTTTTTTTTTTTTTGGTGGGGCCAGTAAAAATTTTGGCAGGGCAAGTAAAAATCTGAACCACTGGCCCGATTGGGCCAGTAGAAAAATTCCTTAGCGTTGAACCCTGCTGTGGCACAAAGACTGCGTCAGAAGCAGGAGGCCAGATTTCATGGACAAAGAAAACAAGTAGTCTGACTAGATCAGATAGTTCGTTAAAAACATTTCCAAGTTATAATAAAAAATCTAAAATGACCAAAAAGTTGTTTTTCTTATTGATGTTTTAATTGTCACTCCTCTCTGTCCGGAGCACACATAATATACATAATAACGTGCTTTGGATATATCTGTGTTAAATCGTTCAGAATTTTGGCAGGTAAAAAATAAGCTTGGTGGGTTGATTTTTTTAATCCACCGGCCAACTTGGCCGGTGTGTCAAAAACTTAATTTCGGTCCCTGCTCCTATATATGTGCATTGTTTTTTATGACGGTATAACGGTATTGAAACTATTACCGTTGCTATTTTTAGATCCGCGGTATACCGTATTACCACCCAAGCCTAATAGAAACATTATTAAAAAATGTAATTTGTAGAATTGGCATTGCAAATTGGATACATTAAAAACTAAGGTATGATCTAGTTAAATCTAGGTATTTGTAGCTTTGTTTGGTTCCCACTGTCGTTGAAATTGTGCAAATATCAGATAATATAGAAATGGTAATTTCCATGTTTTTTAAAACGTAAAGAAACTGAAAATATAAAGACATGAAATTAAAACGGAAGTAAGCACTATAACCAGCAGTGCACAATGTGATCTGATACGGAAATCATATGTTCTCAAATAGAGGTTTTGCACTTATGCTAAATTATATAGAGAAGGACTCGGTAAGCAGGAATGGGTGCAATATTTTGACAAACTAGTTAAAGTTAGTAGAAGGTAAAGATACGTACAAGCAGTATTAATTAAGATGTTAGCCTAATATTTCACCTACCTAAACAGAAATGATAAGAACAAACACAAATGTTAAGATTCTTGACCTGGTTCAGTTTGGCCAACAAATGCCAAAACATAATGACAATTGACCATTTTCAGCAGCAATAATCAGCAAAATATGCAAGTTTTGTTCGGTTCAGTGGTATTGTTTACATTCAGTGCCGCCAATTATGACATGTCATAAACGCTTTATAAAACCAGGAAATGCTAATTTTACACACAGCACATAGTGTAAATGAAATAAAAATGACTGGGAGAAAGTAGATATAGCTAAGCATAGTGTGAAGTTGTTAAGCATGGTGTGAAGTTGCTCACTCTTAAATGTCAAGTGACAGCCATCTTCAGTTCACACAGCATGAATCATTCGCACGGATAAACTGTCTGAGAGTATGCATTTTTATAAAGGAACCAGTGCACACTATAACTTGATATGCCAAAATTTGCGAGGTTTATGGATATAAATGCAGATTTTCTGAACGTCAACAGTGTTAAAAATGTGAAAATGGAAAATGGGAATCATTTACTACTGCTATTTGGCAGTGATAAAAAAAATCAATAAATCAGTACCGTAATATCGCGATAGCAATATAGTATCACGGTCACATGATGATATGAAACAATAGGTCTTCTGGGCAAAAAGTGTATTTTTAAAAAAAAAAATATTTAAACTTCTTATTTTAACATAAAAGGTCTTTTAAAGTTGTGTTTTGGGCCATTATGCTTTGTAGGGCTGTCGTGATAACCGCAATATTGCAATACCGCGCTATTGACGTGCATAACGGCAGAGGAATGCAGCAACAGCGATATTTGCCTGTTTAATTTTTTCCTAAGGTTTTGCCCTTCGCCCTTTGTCGTCAACAAATTATGTTTTTTGAGATAAACATTTCTGGAAATTTCTCCATTTAATGGACTTAAATGGCGCCCCGATTTTTGAATCTTCAAAATGCTGGACGAGTTTCAGTGCTTAAAAGGTATGCAAAAATATATTTTTCTAAGAAAATGACCGAACGTTTCAGTAGACAAGACCCTTCTTCGTCGGCTGGGATTGTTTACAGCCATTTGAAGCTGCATTTAAACGGCATTTTGAAGATTCAAAAATCGGGGCACCATTTAAGTCTATTATATGGAGAAATTTCCAGAAATGTTTATCTCAAAAAACATAATTTCTTGACAACTGAAGAAAAAAAGACATAAATATCTTGGATGCCGGGGGGGTGAGTAAATTATCTGTAAATTGTTGTTCTGAAAGTGGACTACTCCTTTAAGATAAAGAATCGGATACCTGTTATAACATTGAAATTTCGATTCCTCATCGATTCATTCGATTCATCTGGCAATCTGCCAGGACCTTCTGCGCAGGCAATCTGCCAGGACCTTACGTGGTAATGTAAATATCATTCTACAAGATGGATTGCGGGAAGCACTCGAAAGTGTGGCTTAGGGCTGGGCGATATGGCTGAAAACTATATCACGATATCAGTGTTTCATATCGGTCGATATCGATAATTATTGATATTTTTATGACCCATTTAAAATAAGGACCAGGAGAAAAATATATTACACTCAAGCATTTTTATTTTAAACTTAACCTGCCTCTGATCATAATCCCCTCAGTTATTAAGACAGACATGTCAACAACCATGGAAAACTCAAATAATTAAAATGTAAACATAAGTCTAAAGTCACAATATACACTTAATTATCTCTTTATCCTCAATTCAAACCCCATTCATTGTCGATAAAGTGAATGGTTTAGGTAATGTATGGCCCAGAAGTACGGCTTGACCACAGGTCAGAGGTTGTTGCAAAGTACTTGGCTGATAATATTTATTTCTGCAGAGATTGCTGGTTGCCAGTAGCCAACATTACTTCTTTCCCGGTACTTTAGCCTATACTTTGTTTAATAACAAAAATATTTGTTGAAAAAATAAGTCCAAAACTTTCAACATTTTGAACAATAGGGCCTTACAATATATATATATTTTTTTTTTCAGAAATTCTTGTTTTAATTTTTCTGATAATCAAATGAAAGCAAAATCACAGATTTATTTTTAAAAATAAAAATAAACAGAGCTTTACTGTTAAAATTAATACATAGAAGAAAAATTATATTCAGTTAAAAAAGGTTTAATAATAATAGTAATTTTTCAACAATTAAGTGGTGACTCTTTATTTTATTTTTTATCATATATATTGTTTTATGTAAATTATTTAAATGTGAACAACATATAAACACATACATTATACCGTACAGTTATACAAGACTAATATGGTTCTGTCACATTTTAAACCGTACTTTTATTTTGACAGGTTGCCTTGAAGTTTCAGTGTGTAATACAGAATGAATGATGCTAGTTTCACTAATGAAACGGTAAAATTGATAAAAAGTGACACTCACAGCAGCTTTGGAGATTTTTGTCTGTTCATGTGAGATGTAAAGGCCAAAAATTAGCGGGAGCGTCACGTGTGCAGTATGCGTGTAGTGAAAATAAAACGCGTCTCCTCCATTCATTCATATAGAGCATAGAGATATAGAGGAAAACGGGAACATGCAGGATTCATATTGAAACGGTCTTTTTGCATTTCAGTTTTCACAGACACTAGTCCATATCGCGATCTGAATTAATTAACAGACCAACTTTTGATTTATTGGTCCAAAAATCGACGAATTCCGCCCTATAGTAAAGTCCGTTTTTATGAATGGAGTCCGCCTTCCCGTCTGTGAGGAGACATTGTAAACGCGCGATCATGTAGAGACAGAAATCAAATGCCGTCGTGTAAATAAGATAAATAACATAAGGCTATTTAGTTTGTTTAATACAACAACATGGACCCGTTCTGTAGGAAAGATAACCTTAACTTCTATTGTGGTCTGGCGCTATGAACTGAGCGTTAAAGGGGGGCTGGGCGGGCCGACGAAGAATACAAAATATCGAACGTTTTATCGAACACATTTTATATTGATATCGATCTCTTGTCTATCGCGATATATATCATTATCGTTTTATCGCCCAGCCCTAGTGTGGCTACACTTTGTAAAAACCGAAGACAAAGCTACCGCTGCATGCAAACTTTATCTTAGAGACCTGCAAAGGACGGATTTTTTATTCCCGTGCGCCTGCCCGCTCCAGCAGAAATATGTTATTTCGTCCCACTCTCGCCCACATAAAAGTAACCTATAGCCCCACAGGAAGACAGGTATCTACTTCATCTCTTGGGTGCTATGGCTGCATGCATGAAATAAACCCTCGGCTAATGTAAATGATTCTTGTAAATCGGACTCGTACATTAGGCACGCATAAGTCCGCTGTTGATTCGCAAACTATTCATGATTTCGGGGCTCTGATCCATAGTATTTTTGCGTGAAACTTCTAAATATTTTCATAGTTGTCAAAATGAATGTCTTGTGAGTGTCCTGCTCACCCATAGTGGTGGATCTGGTAAGGGTCACTGTTTATGCAAATATTAGCACCAGCATAAACAGATTTAGAATGTATTCACTGTATTTTTCTTTTAAATTCAAAAGTATAGTTTTAATTTAAAGTTTGTTTGAACTTTGAGGATTTTTTTATAGCATGCAGTAGAAAAATAAAAAGGCAAAACAAATGTTTTGGTAATAAAAAAGGTTTAAAAAATAAACACCTTTAGAGGAAATGTCAGGCATAGGGGGCCTTGCAAAATTTACTCAAGAAGGAGGGGGCACTGGTGTAAAAAAGGTTGAACCCCTATAATAAACTAATATGTTGCAAGCAAGGTGTCACAAGCAACATATCTAAGCATCTGCAGTTGGTTCACCACGTCGAAATAAAATAAAATAATTTTTGTTTGTTATTTGAGCTGAAACTAATGGCACTGAAAATAAACATGTTTGATATATTAATGTTTGACTTTTGCTGTTGTTGTTGTTTACTACTGGGAATCGAAACTGGGAATCGAAAAGTGGAATCGGAATCAGAATCGATAAAATTCAAATGATACCCAACCCTATCGACGATAGTTAGAGATATTGCCAGTTGCTGATGCCTTTGACGATAGCAAGACGATTATTATTATTATCCGTCAAAAGGCGCCTAACTTTAGCGATGCAGTGCAGAGAGTCGGTCTAGGATGCTTCAGAAACTTGCCGTGGTATAAACACACGCATAGAGTGGCCACGTCGCCTTAACGCGCCACATGGGGAAGAGATTTATTCATCATACAATGTAGATAGATAAACTGATTATAACGGGAGTGTTTTTTTAAAGTGCACCTCACACTAGACTAGGCTACACTAGTTAGTGATGAAGTTCTTTGATAATGTAAATGTTCTTTGCTTATTTGTAGCTGCTTTTTAAGATGATGTAAGGATTATATTATCCAGCATTGCAGAGTCATTAGGATAAAGGTAGTAAAATGTGGTTTAGGCTGAATTAAATACGATATATCAGAATCCGTCTGTATATAGGAAACATAAACATTCACCTCAGTAACATCTATATGCGTTAATTAGAATTACGATGCCATAAAATGGCGCTAAACATATGTACGTGAATTACACAGGCACCATTTCTCCTCATTCTATATGAACTGAACTACAACATGAACTGATGACAACAATCAGACATACAGCGGTAACATTATTGCAATATGACGGGTATAGAAAGATACATTCATTTACATTCAAGCTAGCACGCACATTTACCACTCACTGAAGATAGCAGAGAATGAAACCGAAAGTAAACTTGAACGTCTCCGGCAAAACTACAGTCAGCGCTCTGTACATTCACAACAACAAGACTACCCTTACAAAACGAATAAGGAATTTAGTACTCATGTTGCCACTGGTAAGCTCCGCTCTGCTGTTGTTTACCTGTGCGCCGTGCATGCAAGTGATCGGCTTTTTAAATTTAAATTTAATTTAATGAGCAGTTGTTTTACAATATATGGCTATTACTGCCGTTGTTGTTGTTATTATTATATTCTGTTTTGTTTGGCTTCCTAAAACACCAGTGTAGAGGTCGACCGATGTATCGGTTTTGCCGATTAATCGGCACCGATAGTTGATTGGCCGACCTATCGGTTATCGGCAAAAATCCTTGCCGATAGTTTTTCCGGGTTGCGTTCTTTGCTGAAGCGGCTCAGCTCCGCTCCGCTGTCATAGAGTATGAGAGGTTAAGCCCCAGACCAATGTTTAATGTCAGGATTGTTACCATATATTTGTAATGATTTATATCCAGCTGGTGATATTCTTAGCCAGCAAAGTTGCAGATTTAAAGACGTGACGTGAGAAAGCAAACTGTGTTCATTCAGCCGACAGAATCCTGCCGAGTCACAGCGCGCCATAGTTTTACATTACAGATCTGTCCCAAATCATTGTTAATGTTGATAAAGACTTGACCCTGGGCAGGAAGATTGAGTATTGTGCATTTAAGCAAAATATTTTTTTATTTCTGTAGCTCTAATAATGTCTGTATGCTTCATATAGACTAGAGCTATAATTTATGTTTTAGCCTTTTCGTCAGGCAGCGGAAGCATGGTAGTTACGCACTTTATTTTACAATGCCATTTTCCTGTTCTTATTTTATTTTAATAACTGATCAACAAAAATATCTATTAAAAATTAAGATAAAAATTATACAAAACGAAATTCGTTTAAGAAGGGATTTTCCACAAATAAAAACATACGAAGTGGTCAAAAATTGTGTCTGACCCTCTCCAATTCTCCCGTCCAATTCATACCACGTCCTTTATGACATTTACAAATTACACAAACTTCTTTCGTAATTAACATATTAATCTGAAACAAAACAAATAATATTTAAACATAAATGTAAAACAGAAAATAAATTGTTTCTGAAATGGCTGCAAGGATATAGATCGCACTTTCTCTTTCCGTTCGATCTGTTCTTTAATCTAACCTTTGCCGCTTTTTTATCATTCTTGAAGTAAACATTTGCCCGTTTGGTGATTAAATAAACTATTTTAGATTTTTGCTTTAACTACACAACGTGTCCTTTGTGTGTTTGATACCTGCAAGTTATCCGTTAACGCAGCGCTGCACGTTTGCCCGGTTTCATTAAGGGTGGGTAAAAAAAAAAAGGATTCTCCGATGCATCGCAATCCTCTCTTCAATGAGCGTGTGTTTTTCCCATAGACTGTTTTTTCCCGCATATGGCACATGTGCGCGCTAGAGACGCGGCGAGCTTCATTGCACAGGATTTGCACTGTGAGCTACATGTGCATTGTTTGACAGTGTGAACTTTCAACCGCAGTTTTTTACTTTACATTTGCCTTCATTTCTGCCGTTTGTAATGTAGTAGGCTACTATTAGATGCACAAAACTCGCGCACTGACAGACTTTCACTTCTGCTTTGGGTTTGTTCGTCCTAAAAAGCTCGATTGCGGATGCGTTAAATGCACTTGCATTTTCGAATACTTTTATACGAAACTGATGTACTGTAGACACAGTCAGTTATGTTTTCAGAGCAGGACAAAACATTTGATATATCGAAATAGATCTGTGCATTCGTTTTAATGCAGCCTGTTAAAGAAGCTACTGTCTACGATCTCATCAGCAATAATCAAATGATAAAGAAAAAAGAACACTTATTTTAAATAAGTAATTGTTTAAAAAAGTAGCCTGCTTATATAATGGAAAAATCAATTTGATGTAAAATGTAAATGAAAATGTAGCCATGTGCAGTAATATTGAAAACTGAGAATGTGACGCATGGTTATATTTAGTTGATATTGAAAATCGTAATTAAATTGAATCTTAATTTTAAGATGGCAGTAGGCCTACTGACATACAGAGATTCCAAATATAAACAAAAGGCATAAAACCTGCAATTTTACATGTTGTTAAAATGTAAAGATTCACACCACTTTACAATGAGCCCATTTGTAACATCAACTAAGATTGATGAAAGCTGTAGAATAGAAGTGTTGTTCCTTGTTAGAGTCTGTTAATTTCAACATTTACTGTAATATTGTTAAATTTTGAAGTTTATTTTGTTAACATTAATGAACTATGAAATAACTTTAATGATCAATATATAATTAATATTAATATTTTTATTCATTTACAAAGTATGGTTTAGTATTTTTTTTAAAATAGTACAGCACTATTTTAGTTGCCGTTCAGTATCCATTTTCAAAAACTATCGGTTAATTAATCGGTATCGGCCAGTGCGGTCCAACCTAGCTATCGGTATCGGTAAAAACCAATATTGGTCGACCTCTACACCAGTGTAGATGTAATTTAAACTAAAACGGTATACCAGAAATAAAAAAGAGGGTCAAGTCCTCTGTAAAGTTCAGGTACAAGTCAATTCACACATTTTTTTTACTTAAGTTTACTTAATTAAGACCATGGGTTGGGGCTCTTAATTTTGAACTCTCAAAGTGCATTAGATGATAGAATAATTGTACTTTATTAAGTATACAAAATTATTTTTTTTTCCCAATCTTTCATTTGTCTTTTTTTTTTTTTTTTTTTAAATATCGCAATAAATATCATATCATGGACTTATTACATATTGTGATATTGTATCATGAGATTTTGATTTTGTTACATCCCTACTCATCACACTTATTGGCCAAACCGAAAAAGAAATCCCAATACTAGCCATTATATCAGTCACAGATGACTTTAAAATTCATGATAAATCAAGAAGAGTGTGAACTCTGCATGTTTGTTCACTTTTTCATGATGTTTTCTATCTCACCTTTTGCAGATGACGAAGGCTTTGGCGTTCACATGATTGACATTTCCCAGTCACATGGCCAGACTCTGCGGTTAGCATCCTTCGGTCAGCATATAAGACCGTCCCATGCCCTCACCTGAGCGGGTGTACAAGGATGAAGAAGATCAGTCTGAAGACGATCAGAAAGTCACTTAACATAAAGGGCAAAGAAGATGGGGATTTCGTCATGCTCCAGCAGCCATCTTTAGCGGCCGAGTTCACCAAGGATGACTCTCTCTTCGGAGGCTGTTACACCAAAGGGCTGGTAGGTTGCGATCTTAATGGGGAGGATGAGAAGGGTCATAAGAACCGATCGAAGAGTGAGGGTCTTATGGGCACTCTAAAGAGGAGACTGTCCACCAAACAGAAAGCGAAAGTCAAAGGAGGCTCCTCCGCAGTAGGCTCTGGAGATGATGACGACACCTTCTCTTCCTCGTCGGTCCCGATAAGCTTTAATGAAGTCAAAGCCCAGCGACCCTTAAGATCCTCGTCTCTCCGAAGCCATCATTACAGCCCTTCTCCGTGGCCTTTCCGGCCTGTCGGCTCCGAAGAGGCTTGCATCAAGATGGAGGTGAAGGTCAAAGCTATGGTCCACTCCCCCAATCCCAGTCCCTCCCTCAATGGCATCCGAAAGGAGTTCCATGACATCCAGTTAGAAGGTCTGTTCCAGGATCAGACCGAGTCTTTGAAGGACATGGAGACTCAGAGTGGCAACTTGCATTTGAACATTGAGGATCACGTGCCTATTGGACTCACACCTCAGGACTACATCCAGTACACAATGCCTTTAGATGAGGGAATGTACCCAGATTCGTCCCAGTCCTTCTGCTTGGATGGTCCCTCGCCAATGGAAGTGGTCGATCAGGTCGAATCTAGCTCGTTGCACGTGGATCAGGGCCCGGATGACCACGATCTCATGCCGTCGAACATTCTCATGGAGCAGGCGGTGAACGGACACCTTCCTGGTACTCCTTCGATGGTCCTGTCCAACTCCAGAGCTGACACACCTTTATTTTCTCCCTCTTTGTCGCCTCTTTCCAACAACGATATTCCAAGGACACTCTCCGGGTTCAGTGGTGCAGACTCTCATGTTGTCGAGAGAGTGAGGCACCACCTGAACTTCGACCCCAATTCCGCTCCCGGTGTTAGCAGGGTGTACGATTCTTTCCAAAGCAGCGGACCCATGGTTGTAACAAGCCTTACGGAGGAACTTAAAAAACTGGCCAAGCAGGGTTGGTATTGGGGACCCATAACTCGATGGGAGGCTGAGGAGAAGCTCATCAACCTTCCAGACGGCTCTTTTTTGGTGAGGGACAGTTCAGACGATCGCTATCTCCTCAGCCTGAGCTTTCGGTCACAGGGAAAGACGCTTCACACCAGGATCGAGCACTCGAATGGCAGGTTCAGCTTTTACGAGCAGCCCGACGTAGAAGGTCACACTTCCATCGTAGATCTCATCGAGCACTCTATAAAAGACTCTGAAAACGGCGCGTTCTGTTACTCCAGATCCCGTCTGCCGGGGTCCGCCACATACCCCGTTCGGTTGACCAATCCCGTCTCGCGGTTCATGCAAGTCCGTTCGCTGCAATATCTTTGCCGCTTTGTCATCCGACAGTACACGCGGATAGATTTGATTCAGAAACTGCCTTTACCAAACAAAATGAAAGATTATTTGCAGGAGAAACACTACTGAACGGACTGTAGTGGGGATGGGATACAGTAGTAAATTGCACTTTTTGTTGAGTGGCACGTTCTTAAAACAGTTTACATATATGGAGGTCAGGTGATCAGTTGCGTAGGTTGACTATCCGATCTTCCCACAGAAATATGCGGTTAATTTGTTGTTGCTCAGATTCAGTGTTTTACAAGAGAGCAACTTGGTAAGTCCAGACACCATTTAGGATTTGGATGCCAATACTCGTATTTGTATTGACTATACAAATGTTTTGCATTATTGCTAATACTGTTATCAAAGCTTGATTTGACAATTGGATGTTGCATTAATGTGCTTCATTCATCAATAGTTTTGCTGTAGCGTAAAGGTGTGGTCACATTGTGAAATTTCGTGATCAAAAGAGGTCTATTTTCAATAGTGTAGCGATGTATGCAGTACAAAGAAGTCACTTTCAAACCAAGCGTCTTTTTGCTGGTCAATGTGGTGAATCTGTTGCGAAATCTGCGTGAGGAAATCTTTTGCAACTTGCGTGAAATTCCAACTACATTCACAGAAACCAGTGAACAATGCTGCGAAAAGTTGCAAATACTGTTATCAAAGCTTGGATTTGACGATTAGATGTTGCATTAATGTGCAACTTGCATGAAATTCCAAATCGTGTGGGTTCCTATTGAAATGACTGGGTTTTCGCTCGTGAAAATTGACGGAACAATGATGAATGTATGGAAGCACTTTTCTGCCACTGAATAAAAAAAGTACACTCTTAAAAATAAAAGCTCCATAGGGGTGTTTTTGCAGTGATGTCATAGAAGAACCATTTTTGCTTCTCCAAAGAACCTTTCAGAGAACAGTTCTTAAAAGAACCATTTTGAAGAACATTTAAAAAAAAAAAAACTTTTTTCACTATAAAGAATGTTTTCTGCATTTGAAAGGTTCCGTAGATGTTCACGGTTCTTCATGGAACCAGTTTAAGAGTGTAGTTGCAACTTTTTATCTCACAATTGTGAGTTTACATCTAGCAATTGACTTTTTTTTTTTTTTCAGAATTGAAAAATATAAAAGGGAAGTTTTCAGAAATTGATTCAGACTCGGAATTCTGGCTTTTTTTTCATTAGAATTTTGTGATATAAACTCGCAATTGCGAGGATCGCAATTTACAAGATATAAATTCACAATTCTGAGAAATAAAGTATTTTATATATAAACTACCAATTCTGACTTTCTCGCAAATGCGAGTTTATAACAAGTCAAAATTGCTAGGTGTAAACTCTGAATTGTGAGAAATGGACGTATTTGCAATTGCAAGTTTATCTTAATTCTGAAAAAAAAGAGTGTCACTATTGTCAGTTTATATCTCACAATTCTAAAAAAGTGTGAAAGATAAACTCAGAATTGCAAAAAAGTCAAAATTTCAAGTTTTTGTCTCATGATTTTGACTCTAACCAGAAATTGTGAGTTTATATCCTGCAATTCTAAGAAAAACGTCATAATTGTGAGTTTATATCTCACAATTCTAAGAAAAAAGTGAGTTTTATCCCATAATTCTCACTTTGTAACTTGCAATTGGGACTTTGTATCATGCAGTTCTAAAAAAAACATCAGTATTGTCAGTTTATATCTCACAATTCTGAGAAAAAAAGTCAGAATTGTAAGTTTTAGCAAAATTGACTATAACGCAGTTACGTGTTTATATCATGCAATTCGAATTGTGAGGTTATATTGTGAGTTTATAACTCGCAATTGCAAGTTTATATTACGCAATTCAGAGAAAAGAATTGCGAGATATAAAGTCACAATTACCTTTTTAATTTTTTATTCAGTTGTGGAAACGGGCTCCAACGTGAATGTGATCACACCCTTACAAACAATTTGCTTTTCTCTGGAAATATGATGTCAGCCACGTTTTTGGCAGGTTTTGATAGTTTTCCTTCTACAAATCGGTACTTTTAATGAAACTCGCGAATATGCTGGATTTGACTGAATTTTGGTGGAATACAGTTATCACGTCGAAGTTCGACAGACAACTTTTGTAAGAGAATACGTATTTATTTAGGATTAATGTTCTGCATTTATTAGAGGTTAACAGTGAAACATTTATTCGTCCATTAAACTTGTGTAGATCTGTGCAACAACAAATTCAGTTCGGTCAGGTATTGAGAAGGCCACAAAAAGAAAGGACTGTGAATCACATCCAAAACAAATGCTATAGAAGAATACATGCAGAATGCCACAAACCTGTGATGTTATACAAAAAGGGAGAAGGTAGAGAACAAAAGAGGCTTTGTTGTTTATTTATGTTGTATAGTGTGGTTCATACAGTATTCATTTCTGTCTTAATCATTTTGGGCTCATGTACATTAAGCAAAGGTTTATTTGTCTTGTATAAACACAATATTCTAGTGCTGGAATGACATTGCTGTTCTGGTTGAGAGAAGACGATAATGCTACCCAAAACCTAAAAGCACAGTTTTATAGAGACATTTCGCTTGTTTATACTCGAACCATAAGCAAACGTTCAATTAATCTGGAAATATCCCAAAGGAATTATGCATTTGTAAGATTTCTTTTGCCCTTTGCCGAACAACAGAAGGCTGTCCTCCATAATTGCTCCTTGTCAGTTTGTCAATATTTCATAAACTCTGCTTCAAGCCAAAAATGTTGCATTGAGACATTTAAGAATTCATACCGTTTTTCCCACACCACCTATCCTCGCTCCTGTCACCTGAAAGGGAATTATCTAGTGCTTTTCTTTAAAGAGGGCTTTAATAGGGCTTCAGATAGGAAAAATTAGTTAGTGGTTTTTGCGCATTGCTTAAATGATGCTGGGATAAACATGTCATGAAATGGTTCAGCTCGTGCGCTCATATGAGTCGGCACCACTTGGCTTTGGACTGCATTGGGATAATCAGCAAACAGGGGAGCTTATAAATGTCTCTTTAGCTGGCATATTGAATGTGTGTGAATCAGAGCCAGAACTTTCTATTTGTGGTTTCACACCACACATGGTCTAAGGCTTTTAAGGGCCTTTTTAAAAAAGTGCCAACTGGCGTTCACAGAAACCGGTGAACAATGCCGCGGAAAGTATTCGTGTGACACCTTGGGGAGACTTTGAAGGTTAGCTGTCAAATAAACACAGTTTGCCATCTTTAATATTCATTAGTGAAAACATAACCCATAGAGTTCATTCCTTCGGTGAAAAACGTGTTTGTTTTTTTTATGTAATGCATATGAGGGAACAGTTTTGGGAAAAAAAAATTTACAGATATTTAGGGCTGGGCAATTTGGCTTAGAATCAAAATCTCGATTAATTGAACATTTTAACCCGATTACGATTAATGAACGATTATTTTATTTATTAATAAAATAATATTTAATTATATTTATATAATATTTATTTTTTTGCCCTCATAGTTCACTGACAAGTTTTGTACAGTAAATATGTTCACATATTACAAGCGAGAGATTTTTGGATGAAGGGTGCATTACTTGATTTTAAAATAATTGAAGGAAACACACTATCTACGATCTATGATTATTAATTGAACATCAGTGTTGAACAACTGAAATTAAAGCAAGCATTGCTTAAAACGAAAAGTCACATTTTTCTTGAAAATAAATAACTTGCACTATTGGAAACAAAATAAATAATTTTCAATGTTTTTCATATTAAAAGTAGAAAATAAGCAGTATCTCCTCTAAATAAAATTACCCTTGTATATCCTGTAAATACTTTTTACTGTATAAATACTGTTTAAGCTCTCCATCAACATGTCGGCGGAATAACGGAACGGAGCGCTAGTGTTTTTTAAAGGGAAAGTAATTGAAATAATCTTCCTGGAAAAATTTTAACGATTATAGGTTCTGAATGTCGATTTCGATTATTTTTCGATTAATCGCCCAGCCCTACAGATATTGTACTCACCCCCTTGTCATCCAAGATGTTCATGTCTTTCTTTCTCCAGTCGTAAGGAAATTATGTTTTTTGAGGAAAACATTTCAGGGTTTCTCTCCATAGGACTTCTATGGTGCCCCGAGTTTGAACCTAACGCGCAATTGCGATTTTTATATCTTGCAATTTTAAGAAAAACGTCAGAATTGTTTGTTTATATCTCAATTCTCGGGGGAAAAAAGTAAGAATTGTGCAAAAAAGTCCGAATTGCAAGTTTTTTTATAACTCACAATTGCAAGTTTGTATCATGCAATTCTAAGGAAAATGTTAGAATTGTGAGTTTATATCTCAATTCTGAGGGGAAAAAAGTCAGAATTGGAAGTTTTTATCCCACAAGTCTGACTTTATAACTCACAATTGCAAGTTTATATCATGCAGTTCTAAGAAAAACTTCAGAATTGTTTGTTTATATCTCAATTCTGAGGGAAAAAAGTAAGAATTGTGCAAAAAAAAGTCAGAATTGCAAATTTTTATCCCACAAGTCTGACTTTATAACTCACAATTGCAAGTTTATATCATGCAATTCTAAGGAAAATGTTAGAATTGTGAGTTTATATCTCAATTCTGAGGGGAAAAAAAGTAAGAATTGTGCAAAAAAAAAGTCAGAACTGCAAGTTTTCATCCTGCAAGTCTGACTTTATAACTCACAATTGCAAGTTTATATCATGCAATTCTAAGAAAAACTTCAGAATTGTTTGTTTATATCTCAATTCTGAGGGAAAAAAGTAAGAATTGTGCAAAAAAAGTCAGAATTGCAAGTTTTTATCCCACAAGTCTGACTTTATAACTCACAATTGCAAGTTTATATCATGCAATTCTAAGGAAAATGTTAGAATTGTGAGTTTATATCTCAATTCTGAGGGGAAAAAAAGTAAGAATTGTGCAAAAAAAAAGTCAGAACTGCAAGTTTTCATCCTGCAAGTCTGACTTTATAACTCACAATTGCAAGTTTATATCATGCAATTCTAAGAAAAACTTCAGAATTGTTTGTTTATATCTCAATTCTGAGGGAAAAAAGTAAGAATTGTGCAAAAAAAGTCAGAATTGCAAGTTTTTATCCCACAAGTCTGACTTTATAACTCACAATTGCAAGTTTATATCATGCAATTCTAAGGAAAACGTTAGAATTGTGAGTTTATATCTCAATCCTGAGGGAAAAAAGTAAGAATTGTGCGAAAAAAGTCAGAATTGCAATTTTATACCATGCAATTCTAAGAAAAAAATCTAAATTGTGAGTTTATATCTCAGTTCTGAGATAAAAAGGTCAGAACTGCAAGTTTTTATCTCACAATTCTGACTTCATAATGCGCAATTGCGATTTTTATATCATGCAGTTCTAAGAAAAAAAAGTCAGAATTGCAAAATAAAAGTCACAATTACCTTCTTTTTTTTTTATTCAGTGGTGGAAACGGACTTCCATATAAATGTGATCGCACCCTTACATACAATTTGCTTTTCTCTCCGAGTTTGAACTTCCAAAATGCAGATTCAAATGTCTCTAATTGGTCACAGCCGAGGAAAGAAGGGTCTTATCTAGCAAAACAAAATGTTTTTAGAAAATAACCGATCGTTTCGCTAGATTAGGCCCTTTTTCCTTGGCTGGGATCATTTAGAGCCTTTTAAAGCTGCGTTTAAACTGCATTTTGGAAGTTAAAACTCAGGGGCTCCATAGAAGTCCATTATATGGAGAGAAATCCTCAAATGTTTTCCTCAAAAAACATAATTTCTTTACGACCGAAGAAAGACGTGAACATCTTGGATGACAAGGGATGAGTACATTATCTGTACATTTTTGTTCTGGAAGTGAACTACTCCGTTAACACACCCGGAAACTTATTTTAAATGCTGTATCTATGTGTTTTGGTTTTGGTGTTTGTTTGCTGTATGGGCAAATCTGCCATTTTCCAGTTAAATGAAGGGTTTTCTTTTCCGAAACGAGTTGTTGGATGTCAGAATCGGCTAAATCGTGTGTGTTTGAGATTGTGAGAGTGTGGTTGAGTAAGCGACAAAAGGAGGAATGTTTATGCAAGGCACAAGATTTTCAATTAGTTGGAAATGCGTTTACTAGAATGTGGAAGTCGATTAATGCAAAAAATAAATGTGAACTGTTTGACTGCAATGTACATTAAATTTCCTTTTTTTTTTTTTAATTCCCAGATGTGTGGCGTAATTAGATAAACGCTGAAAGTGTTCAGTGTGTGTGCATGCATTTCAAAAAAGAAAAAGTTGCCGGGACTCCATCATGTTCAATATCATTTTCACGACCTTGTGTGTATGTCGTTAGATGTGGCTTTTGGTTGGGATTGCTGAAGTATTTTTGAACGGATGACAGTTGAGCACTTAACAAGCTTCACTGAAATATCTATTTTTCTGATCCATGTTCTGTTGTCCTTGTGCTGCGAATGAAGGTGAATGTTTACATATTTAGTACAGATTAGTTTCTCTTGGTTTATATCTCTTGGTACAATTTTACAGACGTATTTCTTTAATGTGTCATACACATTCGTGCTGCTTTCCGATTATGATTGCCTTTTTAATTACGAAACGGGGGAGATAGAATGTCACCTAGATATAGGCCTATGTATTCACAATGACTTTGGTATACTCTTGGGAAAGTCAGATGCAAAAATTGTAGTCAGCGTTTTTAGTTAGTGATGACAATGCTCTGAATTCAGTCCTTTTTGTCCAGAAAGGGTCTGCTCACTCCAGTTTACATGGTCAGTTTTCCAAAGTCAGTTCTTGTTTGTTGTTCATTTCAATTAATGAAAGTACCAATAGTGTTTTCTTGCACATTTGGATACAGTTAAAACATTTTTGTATCTGCTGGTATAAATTATGAATAAAAAATTATTCAAAGCTTTGCTCTGTACTGTCTTTTGCTCATTCTTTCTTTCTTTCTTTAGGTAATTAGTATTAATTAATTTAGATATTTGTGTATTAAGATGTTTATGTAGATATTTAGATACTTATGTAGATGCTTATTTAGATATTTATTCAGATGTGAAGATATTTTACACTGATATGAAAAAATTGATTCTTATAATTTTTTTTTTTAGATATTTCAGATAGATTTTAATTTAGATACTTAGATATTCAGCTGTTTATGTATATACTTGTTTATTTACGTGTGGTCATTTATTTACATATTTTAGATGTTTATTTAGTTATTTAGATATGTAAATACTTAGATACTTGATTAGGTATGTATTTATATATATTTTTTGGGTATTTCAGCAATTTAGATGTTTAGATACTTGAACGGGTATTTGTTTAGATATTTATTTAGGTGTTTATTTATTTATCTTTTTAGGTATTTCAAATATTTAGATATATTTAAATGAGTTTATTTGGATGTTTATTTTTTTAGGTATTTCAGATATTTATATATGTATATATTATTTAAAAACGTATGTATAGATTTAGATATTTTTACTTAAACTGGTATTTATTTAGATATTTATTTGGACATTTTTGTTTTTAGGTATTTCAGCAATTTAGATTTTTACTTGAACAGGTATTTATTTAGAAATTTATTCAGATATGAAGACATTTAGGTGTTTATCTTATTTCAAATATTTAGATATATTTAAACGGGTATTTATTTAGATATTTATTCAGATATGAAGATGTTTATTATATTTTTGTTTATTTTTGTAGGTATTTCAGATATTTAGATATGTAGATTTTAATTTACATACTTAGATATTCAGCTGTTTATGTATATACGTGTTTATTTTCTTATGTGGCCATTTATTTGGATATTTTAGATGTTTATTTAGTTATTTAAATATGTAAGTATGCTGGTATTTAGCTATGTAGATATTTAGATATTTATTTGTTTATTTTGTTTTTTAGGTATTTTAGCAATTTAGATGTTTAGATACTTGAACAGGTATTTATTTAGATGTTCATTGAGATATAAAGATAATTATTTAGGTGTTTATTTAGGTATTTCAAATATTTAGATATATTTAAAGGGGTATTTATTTAGATGTTTATTTTTTAGGTATTTCAGGTATTTATACGTAGATATTATTTAGACACTTATGTACAGATTTAGATACTTTTACTTAAACAGGCATTTATTTAGATATTTATTCAGATATGAAGATGTTTATTCTATTTTTGTTGTTTATTTTTGTTGGCATTTCAATATTTAGATATGTAGATTTTAATTTAGATACTTAGATGTTCAGTTGTGTATATACTTGTTTATTTATTTAGATATTTTAGGTGTTTATTTAGTTATTTAGAAAAGAAAATGGATGTTGGAATTTAGTTGATTAGGTGTTTATTTAGATGTTTATTTTATTTTTAGGTATTTCAGCAATTTAGATGCTTATAGATTCTTAAACAGGTATTTATTTAAATATTCAGATATGAAGATATTTATTTAGGTGTTTATTTACCTTTTTAGGTATTTCAAATATTTAGATATATTTAAACAGGTATTTATTTAGACATTTATTTAGATTTTATTTAGGCATTTCAGATATTTAGATATGTATATATTATTTCGACACTTATGTATTTAGATATTTATTCAGATATAAAGATTTTTGTTTATTTTTGTAGGTATTTCAGATATTTAGATATGTAGATTTTAATTTAGATACTTATAGATTCAGCTGTTTATGTATATGTGTTTATTTACTTATGTGGCCATTTATTAAATATTTTATGTTTATTTAGTTATTTAGACATCTAAATATTTATGTTGGAGTTTAGATATGTTAATATTTAGATACTTGTTTAGATAAACAGTTTTTTTTAAATATTCATATATGAAGATATTTGTGTTTATTTATCTTTTTAGGTATTTCAAATATTTATAAATATTTAAACGGGTATTTATTTAGACATTTATTTAGATGTTTTTTTTATGTATTTAGATATGTAGATATTATTTAGACACTTATGTATAGATTTAGATATTTATACTTAAACAGGTATTTATTTAGATATGAAGATGTTCATTATATTTTTAATGTTTATTTTTGTAGGTATTTCAGATATTTAGATATGTAGATTTTAATTTAGATACTTAGATATTCAGCTGTTTATGTATATACTTGTTTATTTACTTATGGCCATTTATTTAAATATTTTAGATGTTTATTTAGTTATTTAGATATGTAAATATTTATGTTGGTATGTAGATACTTGATTAGGTATTTATTTAGATGTTTATTTAGATTTTTCATTTTTTAGGTATTTCAGCAATTTAGATGTTTAGATTGAACAGGAATTTATTTAGATATTTATTCAGGTATGAAGATATTTATTTAGGTGTTTATTTATTTGTTTATATATTTAAACAAGTATTTAGATGTTTATTTTTTAGGTATTTCAGATATTTAGATACTTAAACAGGTATTTATGTAGATATTTGTTCAGATATGAAGATATTTATATTTTTATTATTATATTTTTATTGTTTTTTTAAGTTTTTTTTTAAAGATATTTAGATATGTAGATGTTAATTTAGATAGTCAAACAGGTATTTAGATATTTATTCATATATGAATATATTTATTCAGATGTTTATTATTATTATTATATATTTTTATTGTTTATGTTTTGGTATTTCTATTTATATATGTAGATATTAATTTAGATACTTAAACAGGTATTTATTTAGATATTAATTAAGATATTAAGACATTTATTTAAATGTTTATTTTTTTAGGTATTTCAGATAATTATACATGCAGATATTAATTTAGATACTTAGAGATTGCAGATGTTTATGTAGATTAACTTGTTTATTTACCTATGTGGCTATTAAGATATTTTAGATGTTTATTCAGTTATTTAGATACTTAAATGTTTATGTTTGTATTTAGATATATAGATATTTAGATACTTAAACAGGTATATATTTAGATTTTACCTATAGATTCAGATGGTTATGTAGGTACTTGTTTATTTACTTATGTGGCCTCATATGTAGATCATTTAGATGTTATTTAGATTTTTATTTTTAGTATTTATGTTATTATTTAGATATGTAGATATTTAGAAACTTAAACAGGTATTTATTTAGACATTTAATTAGATGTTTATTTTGTTTTTGGTATTTCAGATCAAATTTAAATATGTAGATATTAATTTAGATACTTAAACAGGTAAATATTTTGATATTTATTCATATACATACGATATTTATTTAGATATTTTAGATGTTTATTTTTTAAATAAGCAGATATTTGGATACTTAGAGATATAGATATTTATGTAGATACATGTTTATTTACTTATGTGGCTATTTCATATTTTAGATGTTTATTTAGTTAATTAGATATTTATGTATGCAAATATGTCGGTATTTGTAGATATTTAGATGCCTAAACAGGTATTTATTTAAATATTTCTTTAGATGTTTAGTTTTTTTAAAGATATTTAGATATGGAGATATTAATTTACATACTTGTGTAGAGATGTATGTAGATACTTAACTTTATTTAGTTATTTAGATTTTTTTGGTATGTTATTATTTATGTTGATAATTAGATACTTAAACAGGTATTTATTTAGATACTTATTTGGATGTTTATTTAGCTTTTAGTTTATTTAGATATGTAGATATTTATTTAGATATTTATACAGTATTCATTTAGATATATACACTGTAAAAAGTTTTTACCAGTTTCAACTTAAAAACGTAAGTTCAGCAGCTGCCTTAAAAATTTAAGTTAAATCAACTTAAAACTAATATTCATTTTAACTCACAATAAAAAAATAGTTAAGATGACTTGTACTTTTAAGTTGATTTAACTTATGAGTTAAAATTACGCGTACTTTAAAGTTGATTTAACTGAATTTGAATTTTAATGCAGCTGCTAAACTTAAATTTTTAAGTTGAAACTGGTGAAAACCTTTTTACAGTGTAGGTAATTATATAGATGTTTATGTAGATACTTGTTCTTGTACTTGTGTTTAGTTAGATATTTAGATATATATGTACATTAACAGTATTTATTTATTTGTTTGTTTGTTTAATTCTTAATATATGGTTGAATTGCTTTAGGACTTTAGGACTTGTGACTTTTTCCCCCTAACTTTTGTCAGACATTTTTTGTCATTGGGGTGCATTTGTACTGTTTGGGTCCCTAATGACAAAAATATAGAATATGCTTAGAGTTCTTGTCTTACGGCTCTAAAGGAACAGACAAATATTTCTTCTTTTTCTGGGTGCTAGATGTTTTATTCATGGTAAGGTGGTGATAAGTTGTCACACTAGGATGCCACCCTCATGAAATAGCACGTCCTTTTAAATGTGCTGAACTGAGTGAGTCAAACTTTCTGTGTGAAAAGAAGAGTAGGTTTTGTTTTGATATACAGCGATATCCAGTTCTGTTTCGGGATATAATTGGTGTTATGGATCCGTCATATTGTGTTTTTAAAGCCTCCGTCTGTTATCCTCCCGGTGTTTAGGTAAGAACTTCTTCCACGCTCTCGTTCAATACGTATTGTGTGTTGGGTCATTTCTTTTTTTTTTTCCTGAGTTCAAAAACTGATTTAACTAAAAAGTATTCATGACCGACTTCATTAGCTATATGCTGTTGAGAAGGCCGAGTTAAATCTGAATAGCTCCCTAGATTTGCTAGTGTTACGTCAGTTTCAATTAGAGAGAAATCGCTGTTCGGTTTGTTTTTTAGTGGGAGTGTTTCTTTCTCTTGTAAGTCATCAATCAAATGTCTTATTTCTTAGATTTATGACTTAGCCTTGCCATCTGGTCCTCCGCATGAAGTTCCATTTTTCAGCGGATGATGAAGACAACTCAAATTACCCAGTGAACACAGCTATGGCTTTAAAATGGCGTGGCAGAAGGAACTTTGTGGGTCTGCGGCATAATGATGAGACCCAAAGTGCCTGCTGGCACCAGATGTTTTTATTTGTGGGGTACTAAAGGTTCACTTTTGAGAGCAGTCTGTGATCCAATGCCAAAGGTCTAATCACCGCTGAAGCTATGGGTAACCTGCACTCATCACTTATTTACTGAGCATAATTAATTAATCAATTAATGGCTTTATACATTTTTACTTTGGTGGCAATGAGGTGGTTCTGGGTTACTGCCAGTTTGTTTATTTTTTAATGTTTCATTTTGTTTCTGTGTCAGTTTGGATATGGGAATTATATTATTTTATGTTATGGCTAGTAATCAGTAAATACTAGAGTTGGGGTACTCGGACTTGTACTCGGACTTGAGTCCGGTCTCAAGTTCAATTTTTAGCAGACTCGGACTTGTCACGGACTCGGATGCGTTTTGACTCGGACTCAAGCTTTTCGGGCTCGGGAATAATTGAGTCCAGCCGAGTCCAGGGACAGTTGACGGAAATTTTACTGACGCGCATTATTACGAAAGTGACATTCAGTATTCGCACTTGTTTAAAAGTCTTGCATACACAAACACCAAAAGTGCGCTCAACGAAAGCGCCTCTCAGTCAGCGTGCAAATGCTGAATTAAGTTTACTTTTGGATGTTATTGCTACACATTTACATGAAAAGTAATGTCAAAATGCACCGTCTTGGAGAGTATTAATGCAAATGCGGTCAGTTTTGTCTTGTGAGTGAATTTAAACAGTTGGGAGAAATACAGATGTGTCACAATATATGATCGGTGCATCCGGTCTTAAAGCGACAGCAATGTAAACCTGCTGCGGCAGACTGCGTCATATTAAATTTGCCTATTTTATCTCACAATTCAGAATTTTTTTTTTATATGTTGTATTTCGGACTTTATAACTCAAATTAACTCAGAGTTTTCTGAGGGGGAAAATGTCAGAAGTGTGGGATTTGAAACTCATGATTTTGAGCTGAGGGGAAAAGGGAGAATGTCATTTCTTATCAAAATTGTGAAATATAATCTCGGAATTGTGAAAATAAAGTCAGAATTTTGAAATATAAACTCAAATTTCCTTTTTTTTACTCTTTTATTCCATGGCCTCCATAGACTGCTTCTTAAAAACTGTCACCTTACAGCCTCATTTTCATCCAAGAAAAAAAATAATCAAAATGCCATCTACCCTGTCTAAGGTCTTAACCTTCATCATATAAAACTCAAAACAGACAAAATCAGAGATAAGAGGTGAATTTTCTGCTCCTCAGGTCTCATTCACTAAGCTTCCATACCCACCCCATTGAATTTATACAATTACCCTATAACAACAAATAAAGTCAAGTCCTTTCCTGCCCTATAACTTTTCACATTCTAAAAGCTATTTCACTCTGAAATATGTCACAATACATAATTTATAACTTCTGTTGCATGACTTTAAAGTTTGCTGAGCAGGACACTAATTATAAGATGGTGTGAAATCAAAAATCCAAATTGCAATATGCAATAGCTGTTTGCTTTTTTACATTTAAATTGTCATTGCCTTATTCTAGTTGTAAAGGTTAAAACAAGGTTAAGATACTGACAAACAGTAGTGTTCAGTTGGACTCGGACTCGACCCATTTGGACTCGGACTCGGCTCGGACTCGACTCGGACTCGACTTAGGTGGACTCGACCCAACACTCGTTAATACTAAATCACATTAAAATTCTATACTATTTGTTTTATAAATTTTAGAACTTAAAAACCAACCTGATCTCATTACAAAATGTACCTGTGGGATCTTTTTCGCAAAGACACGAAATACATAGCATCATGCACGTTTTGTGACATATTCGTTTTTCCCCTGGTACGTTGTATGTGGTTGTTAAAGGGATAGTTGATTAAAAAATTTAAATTTGATGTTTATCTGCTTACCCCCAGGGCATCCAAGATGTAGGTGACTTTGTTTCTTCAGTAGAACACAAACAAAGATTTTCAACTCAAACTGTTGCAGTCTATTAGTCATGTAATGGTAGTAGATGGGCACCAAACCTTTGAAAGTAAAAAAAAAACAAAAAAAAACATGCACAGACAAATCCAAATTACACCCTGCGGCTTGTGACGATACATTGATGTCCTAAGACACCACTGCCATTATATGCCTAACAGACTGCAACGGTTTGAGTTAAAAATCTTCGTTGTGTTCTACTGAAGAAACAAAGTCACCTACATCTCGGTTGCCCTGGGGGTAGGCAGATAAACATCAAATTTTCATTTTTGGGTGAACTATCCCTTTAAGACCTCAATGTATCGTCACGAGCCGCAGGGTTTAATTTGGTTTTGTCTGTGTGTGTTTTATACTCTTAAGGTTTTGGTGCCCATTGACTGCCATTATATGACTTACAGACTGCAACGGTTTGAGTTAAAAATCTTCGTTGTGTTCTACTCAAGAAACAAAGTCACCTACATCTTGGATGCCCTGGGGGTAAGCAGATAAACATCAAATTTTCATTTTTGGGTGAACTATCCCTTTAAGACCTCAATGTATCGTCACGAGCCGCAGGGTTTAATTTGGTTTTGTCTGTGTATGTGTTTTATACTCTTAAAGTTTTGGTGCCCATTGACTGCCATTATATGACTTACAGACTGCAACGGTTTGAGTTAAAAATCTTCGTTGTGTTCTACTCAAGAAACAAAGTCACCTACATCTTGGATGCCCTGGGGGTAAGCAGATAAACATCAAATTTTCATTTTTGGGTGAACTATCCCTTTTTAAGTTGGTTTTGTATTCTGACTTGAAATGTCCATTGAGTGGCGTTATAACTTTAATGCTCTGTGACATTTTAAAATAACCTACCATATGCTCTACACCTTAACCTACCCAATAGTATGAACAAAAGTGAATGTGACGTAAAACGCAAGTCCAATAATACTCCAATAATCAGTTTTATTGGAGTATTATTGGACTATGATGCCAGCTCTGAACCAACATACAGCACTACGAAATTTTGCTGTAAGTTTGATTGCAACATAATCATTACTGTTAATAGTGTTCATTGTCTGTTTGATTACGTCATTTACTGATTTCACCATACATCTATGCCATATGTACATCAACTTAACATAGTCACCACTAGTAAGCTAAATATATTGTAGAACCCCAAATTTTCTGTACAGCTACTTTGCAACGATTTGCATCGTGAAAAGCGCTATATAATTGAATTGAATTTATGTACAAAAAAAGAAAATTGTACAGTAAATCAGTGTGTTACTGTAATTGTTTTAAAGCCTTAGTGAACATTAGAGGTGAAGGTAATCTACAGTAAATGTAAAAATAGGGAAAATGAGCACAATCAATCAAATGTACAATATTTTCAGATACAAAAAAAAAAACATTTGGCAAGTAACAATTTTCACTCATAAATTTAGAGTAAATTTCATGAATAATTCCAAATGCGGCAAGTAACACACTGTATGAAACATCATTTATTAATAGGAAGAATTAAATAGTATTTTCTTTTAAAATGTACTTAGATAATGTTTATTTACATCTTTTTGTTACAGTGCTGTTAAAAAAATCTGTAATCTATATTAGCCAATTACTGATATGAAACCAGTATATTCTGATGACTATTATATACACTGCTGTTCAAAAGTTTGCGATCAGATTTTGATTGGTTTTTGAAGAAGTATTTTCATCTCATCAAAATTCCATTTATCTGATCAAAAACACAGAAGAAAGTAATATTATCAAATATTATTACAATTTAAAATGACAGTTTTCTATTTTAATATACTTAAAATATGTGTATATATTTCTGAGTTTTTCATTTTTCATTACTCCAGTCTTCAGTCTTTCATTATAATATGCTGAATAAATACTGTTACTATCAATGTTGGAAACAGTTGTGCTGCTTAATATCGGATTCTTTTTTTTTAAGATTCCTGATGAATAAAAAGTTAAAAAGAACAGCATTTGTTCAAAATATAAATATTTTAAATCTTTATAATAATATGATAAATATTTATAAGTCTTTGCTATTACCACATCTTTGGTGAATAAAAGTATTAATTTCTTTGAAAAAAATAAAAATGTACTGAACCCCAAAATTTTAGATGGTAGTTTATATTGTTATATAAAAAAATCTATTTTAAAATAAACGCTGTTCTTTGCAACTTTTTAATTGTTAAAGAATCCTGGAAAAAAAAGTATCAACTATTTTCAACATTGATAATAAATCAGCATATTAGAATGATTTCTGAAGGATCATATGACACTGAAGACTGGGGTAATGATGCTGAAAATTCAGCTTGTATCACAGGAAGAAATTACATTTTAAAATATATTCACATAGAAAACAGTTATTTTAAATTGATTTTTTTGATCAAATAAATGCAGAAACCTTAAAAACCATTAAAAATCTTACTGATTCCAAACTTTTGAACGGCAGTGCAAGTCTTTATTATCTCTTTTTATTAATTAAACACATGCTTGCTGAATGAAAGTATTTTTTTTTAAAGAAAGAAAGTAAAAGATTACTGACCCTGATCTTTTTTTAAATAAATAAATGCTGTTTCTTCCTGAAAAAATATGAAGCAGCACAACTATTTCCAACATTGATAACAAATCAGCATATTAGAATGGTTTCTGAAGGATCATGTGACACTGAAGACTGGAGTAATGATGCTGAAAATCTAGCTTTGATTCACAGGTATAAATTATTTCTATTATTATTTTTTATTATTTTAAGTAAATTAAAATAGAAAACCAGTATTTAAAATCACAAAAATATTTGCACATTATTCCTGTTTTTTCTGTATTTTTAATCATGTTTTCAAGTTTTCAAGTTTTGATGAGCAGAAATAACTTATTTAATAACATAAAAAAATCTTACTGATCCCAAACTTTTGAACTGCAGTGCAGATTGTAGAAATGATATTTGCATGGAATATCCACACTACTTGTGCTATTTTGAATGCCTCATAAGAATATTTTTGGGAAAATGTACATACTACATTGCTGCTGGGTTTTCAGAGTTGTTTTTAGCATGTTGCTACACGGTTCTGGCTAGTTGCTAGGTGATCGCTTATCAAAAGAGCCCAAACCAAAGTGTCCATATATTCGGGTTTCTTCTTGTTTCAACAGTTTTTGAACATGCAGCGAAAGTCAATGGTATCCAATGTTATCTTGGACCCCACTGACTTTCACTTCACGGTTAAGATCAATTCTAAATATCCTGTTCCACATAAGAAAAAAAGTCATGCAGGGTTGGAACGACATGAGAGTAGGTAAATGCTGACAGAATTTTCATTTTTGAGTGAACAAACTGTTTAAGTATGAGCAATAGACACTAATAAACTAAACTCAATTGTCATTCAAGCTGGAATCCCGCCAGACAGAGTTACAGAATATGGCCTTTATTGCACCAACAGTCACATCTGGTACCTGAAGGACAACAGGTGATAAAGAATAAAGAGAGAGCGAGAGAGAGACTCCAGCAGTGTTACGGTGACAATATTCTCTTCTCCCAGCGATCGGTGGATCCTCATGTGGGATAAAGAACAGGTGGCGCCCATCAGGAAGTGGTTGGGGAGAACTCTCTGTAGCCGTACTTCAAGGAAGAGCACCCCACTATCGGTCCTTTAAAATCTGAGCCATACTGTTAGAAGAGAAAGATAAAATCCTAGCAGGTGTTCCTTTGTCAGGTTAGTCTCTGATAGAGTCTCAGGAGCAGGTATCTTTGGCATGTGTTCCCTTTACTCCAATCCAAAGAGTTTCTTTCTCACCACACCACTGATGGAAGCCTGTTTTTAATGCACGTCACTAAAATAACACTTTACAATATAGTAACCAGTGTGTGAATATTATTGTTAATATAGTTAATTAATGTGAACAGTTAGTAGTAATGACTAATATTAATTATGCATCGGAGGGATACATTCGTTCACCTGCAAATTAAAATCCTGTCGTCGTTTTCTCACCTTTATGTCATTCCAAAGCTGCATGACTTTTTTTTTTTTCAGTCTGTTCTGAAGGCTTGAAATAAAGCACACAAATCAAATGTGTTCCACAGTTGTGTCTTTTTTGCCTATATATTGTAATTGCATGGACTACACTACAAAAAATGATGGGTTATTTTTTTTTTTTAACCCAGGTTGCTGGCTAGTTTTTCTGTAACTAAACTGCTGGGTCTTTTTTCTACACAACCGCTGTGTTGAACCTGTGTCTGACAAAACAAACAACCCAGCTGCTGAGTTACAGTCAGAGCGCTGGCTTTTTGCGTGATTGCATCCTCTACAGGAGAGAGCGCCACTGATTTGGTCCACTTCTTCAGCGAAATAAAGGTTTGTATATATTTTATTTAATTTCTGAAGTCTTTACTGTGCTGTAAATAATATTGTTTTATGCTACGCAACATGCAAGGTCAAGATGTCAGTCATCTAAATGCATTTGCATCGGTAGTTTTGCATGACGGAAACGCCTTTTGCTTTGCATAACATAAACTGCACTGTAAAAAGTTTTCACCATTTTCAACTTAAAAACTTAAGTTAGCAGCTGCCTTAAATTTTTAAGTTAAATCAACTTAAGTCATTTCAACTTACAAGTTAAATCAGCTCATTTTATTGAAATAAGTTAAAATGACATTTTAAGGCAGCTGCTGAACTTAGTTTTTTTAAGTTGAATTTGGTGAAAACTTTTTACAGTGTAATTTTATTCATTATAATTTAATTTGAGGTTAAAATATGTTCCATAAACTCTGTACTGTTTGTTTATGGGCTAGTTATGGAGTAAGTCATGCCATCTTTCATCTGAGTGAAACACAAGGCACCGGTCTGAGGTTCATACTGTACTTCCTCTGGCGAACAGCAGTCCATCACTGGCACGGGAATTACCACTATTTTGGTGAAAAGTGATAACAGAGAATGGTTGAATACACTTAAATTAAAATGCTACTTTTAAATGTTACATTTTATATTTTTAAAATGCTTGTTAAACAATTTTCAATGTATTGTGTACAATGCTATATTCACCCAAATACATTTAATTTGTCTTATATGTTTGTCCATAGGTGTTCTTGCTTAATAATAAATGTTCATCTTTATTGCTGTTGCCTTTATAAATCTGTTTTTTTTTTTTTAATTTTCAGCCCATTTTAAGCCAGTAATATAATAATTTTGAAACAATAGTTGACCTAAATAAAACAACCCAGATTGTTTTATTGTTGTTAAAAACATTTAACCCAACCGCTTTTGCATGGTTTGCTTGCTGTGTAATAATAATTTGAAACGGGCAGTTCCAGTAGTAAGATTAAAGGATTTATCTTGAACTCACGTAAATTATGTATAAACCCTAGTTAAACAATGTAATCATCAATTTACAACAAACTTGTACTTGTGTTGTACTATATTACACCGTGGACGAGTGCATTGTAAAATGAACATATGGATGATTAAGCTGCGGGCGCCATCTTCCGGTGAGACGTGGGAATTTAATTGGTGCGCAACTCTCACAGTGCATTATAAGTTTTCTCTAGACGTTGAGTGTACATCGCTTGTACACTCGTTTTTGCGGTGCATTGTGCGATTGAATGAGTGCACTCGAGAACGTCCACTATGGTTTCAAACACTACTTAAAATGGCTGTCCCCTCAAAAAGTGCCCTATTTGAGGGTATAGGGGGCGATTTCGGATACAGCCTTGCTGTACGAATTCACTCACTCGTTTTCATTCACTCCTTTAAGTGAACTGTATGAGTGGACTAATGTAGGGAATAGGGTATAGGGGGAGATTTCGGATACAGCCCCAGCATTTTTTAAAATGTATAGTATTTTCAAAATGTTTGCTTTCGAGTTACACAAATGAAGTCATACTTTTTAAAATAAATAAATAAATAAATGTATTCTATAAAAAATATTAAACTGTAAATTGCAGATAAATCAGTATTGATGAAATAAAGGCCACTTTAAGGATTAGTTCACTTTCATAACAACAATGCACAGATAATGTACTCACCCCCTTGTCATCCAAGATGTTTATGTCTTTCTTTCCTCAGTCGTAAAGAAATTATGTTTTTTTGAGGAAAACATTTCAGGATTTCTCTCTTTATCATGGATATGGATGGCGCCCCGAAGTTTGAACTTCTGAAATGCAGTTTAAATGCACTTTAAATGCAGCTTCAAAAGGCTCTATCCCAGTCAGGAGTAAGGGTCTTATCTAGTGAAACGATCGGTTATTTTCTAAACAAATTGACAATAACTAACTAATAATTAACCTCAAATGCTCGTCTTGTCTCATCTCTGCGCAGCGCATGCACAGTCTGTGTGATTCTGGTAAATACATTTAGGGTACGTCTAAAAACTCCCATCTCGTTCCCTTACGATCACTCGAGCTGCGTCCGTAAACGCTATGGGGAACGCCATTGGCGAACCACGCTCTGAATATTGTGTGTAACCAATCCGAAGGAGGGAGTGGCGTCACGGGCGGGGTGACGTAAGCGACCATGAAGTATAAAAGCACGTGCGTCGGTGCCGGCGTCAGCTTTCTGTCATTTCAGCGAAGCACTCTGTGTGTCTGTGTCCTGATTATCACTCCTTTTTTGTGCAGGCAGAAAAGCAGATTAGATGAGTGCTTTCTGCGGACAAAGCAACCACCTCCAAGACGGAGCCTACCTTTCTTCCCCAATCTCCACGCTGAGGTCTCAAGATCATGGGGAAGACCGTGATCATCTTTGAAGGCTCCATCCTTGCCCTCAAAGCCGCTGCGCACATCATCAGCGCTGGTGGGCAAGGCGTACACGGCTGCAGGTCAGGCTGGAGCTTGTTTGCACACCATGTCAGTACTGCAAGCATACCAGGCCGACGGCGAGGAAGTTGACGTGCTAGAACTCCGTCGTACCGCTGATCTGGCTCTCCGCGCTACCAAGGAGACCGCCCGTGCAGTGGAGCGGTCTGTGGCAGCCCTTGTAGCCGTGGAGAGACATCTCTGGTTGACCCTGTCTGACATGAAAGAGAAAGACAGGGTCTTCCTCCTGGACGCCCCGCTTCAGCCTTCTGGTCTGTTTGGTGACTCAGTCGATTCTGTCATCAGCAGATACCAGGAGGCTCGCAAACAAGCGGCGGCGTTCCAGCGGCACCTCCCTCGCCGTGTTATTGCCACCGAGGCTGCTGGGCGGGAGCAGCCTTAGCCGTGTACGAGTTCCTCATATCGAGACATTCAGAAACAGAGCGTCACTTCCCATGCTCCCCCGACACCTAGGGGCAGGGATCTGCGGCGCTCTGGGCCGGTGGCCTCCAGGACCAGGCCCGACCTGAGGGTAGTCCTCCAGTCAAGGAGGTCCTCGGGCCAAGAGACCCTGACGGTTGTGCGTCAGGGTCATTGAGGGCAGCCCCTCCTGGGGACGAACGGGTTTCACTGCAGTACACGGTGCCCGTCTCTCCTCGGGGCCCTCAGGAGATCTGTCAGCTACCCTCTGCCAGTGTTACAGGGCGCGGCAGTCTCTAGCGAGCTCATAGCTCATGTTTCTCCGCCCGGCAACGTAGCGGGACTGAGGTGCTTGCCGCCCCTGCGGGGGCCTCAATTACAATCAGAGGCCAGTCTCGAGAGGCTGGTTCTCTAAGTAGAATTTGTAGCAGCGTGGAAACTACTGCCAAATGTGTCTACTTGGGTCCTGCACACAGTAGAAAAAGGTTACTATATCCAGTTTGGTATGCAATCGCCACCCTTTCAGGGGATCTTTCCCACTCTCGTGGGCCCCGAGCAGGCTCTGGTCATGGAGCAAGAAGTAGGCTCTCTTCTGAGGAAGGAGGCCATCGAGGTGGTCCCTCCTCAAGACAGGGAGTCAGGGTTTTACAGCCGTTACTTCATTGTTCCCAAGAAGGATGGAGGGCTGCGTCCTATTTTAGATCTTCGCCGTCTGAACCTCTCAGTCAAGAGATTGAAGTTCAAAATGCTCACAGTCAGCCAAGAAGTGTCGCATATCAGGTCCGAGGACTGGTTCGTCATGATAGATTTGAAAGATGCTTACTTTCACATATCCATCCTTCCCCAACACAGGAAGTTCCTGAGGTTTGCTTTCAGGGGCAAAGCTTACCAATATCGGGTGCTTCCCTTCGGCCTAGCCCTCTCACCCCGCACATTTACAAAGTGTGTGGATGCTGCTCTGGCTCCTCGGAGACTCCAGGGCATCCGCATACTAAACTATATTGACGACTGGCTGATTTTGGCCCAGACAGAACAGTTAGCGGTCCAACATCGAGATGTTGTTCTCGCTCACATGAAACATTTGGGGTTGAGACCGAATGCCAAGAAAAGTGTGCTATCTCCATTACAGAGAACCACTTATCTAGGTGTAGTGTGGGATTCGACCATGATGCAGGCACTAATGTCACCCGCTCGGATCGAGTCGATTCTCATGGCAGTCAGAGGAATCAAGCTAGGCCAGCTACTCACTGTAAAACAGTTTCAAGTACTTTTGGGTCTGATGACAGCAGCTTCTAATGTGATACCTCTTGGACTACTGCACATGAGGCCCCTACAGTGGTGGCTCAAAACCAGGGGTTTTTCCCCAAGGGGAAATCCGTTCCGCACAATCAAGGTCACGCGGCGCTGCTTACGTGCCTTAGACAGGTGGAAGAAACCCTGGTTCCTTTCCCAGGGCCCAGTGCTGGGAGCTCCTTGCCGCTGCGTAACGCATCCCTCACTGGCTGGGGGGTGGTCATGAGTGGCCGCTCAGCCCGCGGTCTGTGAACAGGCCGCCATCTTCTTTGGCACCAACAGGCATCAACTGCCTGGAGATGCTGGCTGTGTTTCGAGCTTTAAAACACTTCCTCCCAGACCAACGGAACCATCATGTGCTAGTACACACCGACAGCACAGCGGTTGTATACTACATCAACCACCAAGGGGATCTGCGCTCACGGCCAGTGTTCAAGCTGGCGTACCAGATCCTCTTGTGGTGCCAAGGCAAACTGCTATCACTAAGAGCAGTTCATATCCCTGGCCATATAAATGTGGGAGCAGACATCCTGTCGGGGCAGGGGCCGAGGCCCGGGGAATGGATGCTTCACCCTCAAGTAGTGAAGCAGATTTGGAGTATTTTTGGTCAAGCCCAGGTGGACCTCTTTGCGACTCAGAAGACATCGCAATGTCCCCTCTGGTACTCTCTGACTCATCCAGCTCCTCTAGGACTGGACGCCATGGTCCAGATGTGGCCGAGGCTACGTCTGTACGCTTTTCATACATATGTAACCCGGGACGTTTTCTTCCCTAACTTCAAAATCACCTTAGATCGCTGCAAAAGTACCGACATAGTGTTTACAAGGTGAAAATACAAAGAAACTCAACCTCCCTTTACAAAAAAGGGTAAAAACAGCATTATAGGACGATTTTGACATTGAAGAAGTTCTAAAAACGCGAGGCACAAAGCACTGTCTTTTTTTTGGTGACTTTTAAAAAAGAGCAGTGTGCTGTGGTTTTTTTATGTTGCTAGGCAACGACCAAAACAGCTGTCCTGTCAGTCAAATCAAAGGATTATAGTGCGAGCGCTCTAAATCTTTGGTTTTTGCTGTTAATTAAACTGTCATATTAGCAGAAACCCTAAAAAATATAGCTCCGGGTTACCCACGACAGACACCAAAAGTTTCTCCTCCATTTCTTGCAGTCTCCGGACTTTTTAAGCAACGGTAAACTTTCGTCACCACAACAGAAGGCCCGCCTCTCCATTCACTCGATTGGACAATGGAAAAAACGCGAATGACGTCGGGCGTTTTTCCGCTCAGAGAGTTGCTTTTTTTCACTTCAAGCGCTCAGAGCGCTTCTGCAAAAACGCAAGGCGCAGCAGGCAGCGAAAACGCGTGGCGCCCGGGGCGCATAAGCAGCGCGCAGAACGCTCACTGCCAACAGAAAACCATTAAAAAAAAGTCGCCTCTCACTGCAAAAATGCGTTCGGTGTGATTGGGGCGTTGGGAGTTTTTAGACATCCCCTAACTGCATTGACCCGGATTATACTGACTACACATTCACTGAGCAGAGACGAGACAAGACGAGCATTTGAGGTTAAAAAGTATATAAATTGTCAATTTGTTTAGAAAATAACCGATCGTTTCACTAGATAAGACCTTTCCTCCTCGACTGGAATCGTTTAGAGCATTTTGTAGTTGCATTTAAAGTGCATTTAAACTGCATTTCAGAAGTTCAAACTTCGGGGCACCATCCATATCCATTATAAAGATTGAAATCCTGAAATGTTTTCCTCAAAAAACACAATTTCTTTACAACTGAGGAAACGAAGACATGGACATCTTGGATGACAAGGGGGTGAGTACATTATCTGTACATTGTGTGACGAGTCTCTCTGGGCTCATCAGCGTCGCCCTGGCAACTAACGCAGCACACCTGCACGTCCTCATCATGGGCTGATCGGTCCCAGCTGCCGGCGATCATCAAGTGGCTTTAAAAGCCACCACCAAGCACACTTCGACAGACAACTGTCTCAATGCTGATCGTACTGGTTCTAATCCTTTGTCTCTTATCTCTCAGAAGGCAGCGAGTGACCGACAGCCCGTTTGAGCACGCCTGGACACCCACCTTCACGAGCACGAGGACAACACAGGAGCACCAGCCACGAGAGCACCACGAACTTTAATTCCCCCTTCACTTCAACACGTACTTCTTTTTAATAAAATCCACCCTCCGGGGCTTTTGCTCACCATCCACCTTGTTGTGTGTTTTCTCCCCCGTGACATCTGGTGGAGAATGCGGGCATTGCAGGAGAAATCACACACAAGTGTTGGCACTGCACCGCATTAATTTGTTTTTTTTCTTTCTGTTCACCCCCTCAGCATCGATCGGCGCCCTCTCTCCCCTTGGAAAATGGACGAGCTGCTGCAACGCCTCACAGAAGTAAGCATCCGCCAGCAGCAAATTGTGGAACATCTGGCCACTCGGCAGGGCAGAGCTGAAGAAGAACTCGCTGCCCTTCGTGCCCAAGCTGCCCAGCCAGTTCCACTACCTGACCCCCGGATGCGGGCTGCTCGGCTTCTACCCAAGATGACGGCCCACGACGATGTTGAAGCATTCTTACAAATGTTTGAAACCACAGCCAACCGAGAAGGATGGCCGCTTGAAGATTGGGCTTCGGCGCTGGCACCACTTCTCACTGGTGACGCTCAGCGGGCGTATTTCTCTCTTCCCCCTGTGATCGCGGAGAACTACACGGAAGTGAAGCGCGAAATCCTCGCCAGGCTTGGTTTGTCCCCCATCTGTGCGGCGCAACAGTTCCACGAGTGGGAGTTTAAAGCCCGGGTGCCAGCCCGAGCCCAAGCCGCCGAACTCGCCCGCCTAGCTCAACATTGGCTGATGGATGGAGACCCCGACGCAGCTCAGGTAGTGGAACGAGTGGTTCCGATGAGACCCTGCCTCGGTCTCATCGTCAGGCGGTGGGGATGAGGAACCCCGCCACCGTCCTCGCCCTGGTGGAGGCGATCGAGCTGGCGGATGCTGTCCACCATCGGGAGGCTGGGGAGAGAGCGCCGCCGTTTCCCCGGAGGGTGGTCCAGGAGCGACGCACGCCGGAGGGCACCTCGCGCGCAGTTGGCAGACCGACGGTTCCCTCTCCAATAGACGAGCCCATGCCAACCGCTGACCCCACGACACCTCCGCGGGCGTGGCTGGCGGGCTGCATCGTCCATCAGCGCGTCCCACCTGCGGCTCCAGAGGCGGACGTGAAGCTGAACGGCAAGCCCATCCGGGCGCTTCTGGACTCGGGCAGCGCGGTCACCCTCGTCCAGGCCCAGCTATGTCCTCCTCACCCTGGCCAAAAGAGTTACCTACCGATCACGTGTGTGCACGGGGACACCCAACAAGTTCCAGCTCGCCGCGTAAACATCACCGCCGCCCACGGCACCTGGTCTGTGGAGGCTGGATTAGTGAAAAATTTACCAGTCCCCCTACTGCTTGGAAGAGATTGGCCGGGGTTTGACCGCCTGCTCGCCGCCGCCGCTCAGCCCGCCAGCCCGGAAGGGAACCGTCGCCGCCGCAGCCGGCCAAGAGGACCCCGCCGCCGGCCAGCGCTGCTAGCTTCGGACAGCGGGAGAGATGGTGAGTCCCCCTCTCAAAATACTAATCTCTTCTATGATGTGTTCCAGCAGGCCAGCAGGCCAGCCAGCCAGGGGGGCTCTTTTGCCAGAGAACAGCGGGAGGACGATCGTTTAAAACATTGCTGGAACCAAGTCAGAGCCATCGACGGCAACGACGTCCTCCCACGGCCCCATCCTCTCCCGCACTTCATCGTCCGAAGCGGTCTGCTGTACTGCGTTGCCCAGCGACGGGGGGAGGAGAAGGAGCTTTTGGTTGTACCGCGGACGAAGACGGAGACTATCCTGGAGTTGGCCCACTCCCATCCGATGGCAGGTCACCTGGGGGCAGCGAATACCATCCAGCGGATCCGGGACCGCTTCCATTGGCCGGGCCTGGAGGCCGATGTGAAGGGGTTCTGTAGAGCCTGCCCGACCTGCCAGCGCACGGCACCCAGGACTCCTCCCCCCAGCCCGCTGATTCCTTTGCCCATCATTGAGGTGCCCTTCGAGCGGATCGGACTGGATCTGGTAGGGCCGTTGCCTAAGTCTGCCCGAGGACACGAACACATCCTCGTCATCGTGGATTACGCCACCCGGTATCCGGAAGCAGTCCCCCTGAGGAAAGCCACAGCGAAAGCCATCGCCCAGGAACTGTTTCTGTTGGCCAGCCGGGTGGGCATACCGACCGAGATCCTGACTGACCAGGGAACACCGTTCATGTCCCGGCTAATGGCTGACCTCTGCAGGCTGCTGCGGGTGAAACAGTTGAGGACAACCGTCTACCACCCGCAGACCGACGGACTCGTTGAGCGCTTTAATCAAACTCTGAAGCAAATGCTCCGAAGGGTGGCAGCCGAAGACAAGCGGGATTGGGACCTCATGATCCCCTACGTCCTCTTCGGCATCCGTGAGGTCCCCCAAGCCTCAACTGGTTTCACCCCCTTTGAGCTCCTGTTCGGCCGCCAGCCACGGGGGCTGCTGGATGTCGCTCGGGAAGCTTGGGAGCAGCAGCCTGCCCCCCACCGCACGGTCATCGAACACGTCAAACAGATGAGGGAACGGATTGACCGTGTCATGCCATTAGTCCGGGAACATCTCAGCAAGGCACAGCAGGCCCAACAACGCCACTACGATCGGGCAGCCCAACCACGGGAGTTCCAGCCGGGAGACAGGGTGATGGTCTTGGTCCCCACCTCTGCTTGCAAGTTCCTGGTCAACTGGCAAGGCCCGTACACAGTCGTTGAGAAGGTTGGACCCGTTACCTACCGAATACGCCAACCTGGACGGAGACAAGCAGAGCAGTTATATCACATTAACTTACTGAAGAAATGGCAAGGGACCCGGGACCAGCTCGCTGCCCTCAGTCTCACCGATCCCGTGGTTGTCGACATGGATCCCAATCTGTCAGCTGCCCAGAAGACCGAGCTGCAGCACCTGGTCAGTCAGTTCCAGGATGTGTTCTCCTCCAGGCCCGGGCAGACCAACGTCACCTACCACGACATCAGGACGCCCCCTGGAGTGATCGTCAGGCAACGGCCCTACCGAGTCCCAGAGGCTCGTCGGCAGGCTATAGAGGATGAGATCCAGGAAATGCTGAAGTTGGGGGTAATTGAACCATCTCGCAGCCCATGGTCCAGCCCCATTGTAATGGTACCCAAGCTGGATGGCACCCTCCGCTTCTGCAATGACTTCCGCCGCCTCAACGAAGTCTCCGAATTCGACGGCTATCCCATGCCTCGGGTCGACGAGCTGTTGGACCGCCTGGGGAGGGCCCGGTACATCTCCACCCTGGACCTAACAAAGGGATACTGGCAGGTACCCCTTTCATCCTCTGCTAAACCGAAAACTGCTTTTTCTACCCCTAGTGGCCACTGGCAGTACCGGACCCTCCCCTTCGGCCTGCATGGAGCGCCTGCCACATTTCAGCGCATGATGGACATCATTCTGAGGCCCCACCAAGCATACGCGGCGGCCTACTTAGATGACGTCGTCATCCATTCCGAGGCATGGGACGAACATCTGGAACGTCTGCGGAGGGTGCTCTCAGAGCTCCGGCGGGCTGGACTGACCGCCAACCCCCGCAAATGCCACCTAGCACTATCAGAGGCGAAGTACCTGGGCTTCCAGGTCGGTCGTGGGCTCATCCGACCCCAAGATAAGAAGGTGGAGGCGATCCGGTCCGCTCCAAAGCCCCAGACGAAGTCCCAGGTACGAGCCTTTTTGGGGTTGGCGGGGTACTATCGCTGTTTTATCCCCAACTTCTCCTCTTTAGCCGCCCCCTTGACAGACCTGACCAGGAAGGGGCAGCCAGAGAAGATCTGTTGGACGACAGCCACGGAGGAGGCCTTCGCCCGGCTCAAGACGGCCCTCTCCTCGTCGCCGGTGCTCCGCGCTCCCGACTTCGGCTGCCCCTTCCTGCTGCAGACGGATGCCTCCGATACCGGACTAGGAGCCGTCCTGTCACAGATCCAGGAAGGTGAGGAGCATCCCATCATTTATATCAGCAGGAAGCTGTCCAAGGCAGAAAAGAACTACGCCGCCGTCGAGAAGGAGGCCCTGGCCATCAAGTGGGCAGTCCTGGAGCTGCGTTACTACCTTCTCGGCCGTAAGTTCACCCTGGTGACCGACCATGCCCCCCTACAGTGGATGGCCCGGGCCAAGGACACCAACGCCAGGGTGACCCGCTGGTTCCTCGCGCTCCAGGACTTCCACTTTGAAGTGCGACATCGGGCTGGGGCCGCCAACGCCAACGCCGATGGACTCTCGCGGATGTGGACAGCTTTTGCAGGTCTGTCAGGGGTCATTCCCCACCCACCCCTTATTTCACCCCTACTGTCTGCTCTCGTTCCCAGGACTAGGACGACGCTTAGGGGGGGGGGGGATGTGACGAGTCTCTCTGGGCTCATCAGCGTCGCCTTGGCAACCAACGCTGCACACCTGCACGTCCTCATCATGGGCTGATCGGTCCCAGCTGCCGGCGATCATCAAGTGGCTTTAAAAGCCACCACCAAGCACACTTCGACAGACAACTGTCCCAATGCTGATCGTACTGGTTCTAATCCTTTGTCTCTTATCTCTCAGAAGGCAGCGAGTGACCGACAGCCCGTTTGAGCACGCCTGGACACCCACCTTCACGAGCACGAGGACAACATAGGAGCACCAGCCACGAGAGCACCACGAACTTTAATTCCCCCTTCACTTCAACACGTACTTCTTTTTAATAAAATCCACCCTCCGGGGCTTTTGCTCACCATCCACCTTGTTGTGTGTTTTCTCCCCCGTGACATCTGGTGGAGAATGCGGGCATTGCAGGAGAAATCACACACAAGTGTTGGCACTGCACCGCATTAATTTGTTTTTTTTCTTTCTGTTCACCCCCTCAGCATCGATCGGCGCCCTCTCTCCCCTTGGAAAATGGACGAGCTGCTGCAACGCCTCACAGAAGTAAGCATCCGCCAGCAGCAAATTGTGGAACATCTGGCCACTCGGCAGGGCAGAGCTGAAGAAGAACTCGCTGCCCTTCGTGCCCAAGCTGCCCAGCCAGTTCCACTACCTGACCCCCGGATGCGGGCTGCTCGGCTTCTACCCAAGATGACGGCCCACGACGATGTTGAAGCATTCTTACAAATGTTTGAAACCACAGCCAACCGAGAAGGATGGCCGCTTGAAGATTGGGCTTCGGCGCTGGCACCACTTCTCACTGGTGACGCTCAGCGGGCGTATTTCTCTCTTCCCCCTGTGATCGCGGAGAACTACACGGAAGTGAAGCGCGAAATCCTCGCCAGGCTTGGTTTGTCCCCCATCTGTGCGGCGCAACAGTTCCACGAGTGGGAGTTTAAAGCCCGGGTGCCAGCCCGAGCCCAAGCCGCCGAACTCGCCCGCCTAGCTCAACATTGGCTGATGGATGGAGACCCCGACGCAGCTCAGGTAGTGGAACGAGTGGTCATCGATCGCCTCCTCCGCGCCCTGCCTCGGTCTCATCGTCAGGCGGTGGGGATGAGGAACCCCGCCACCGTCCTCGCCCTGGTGGAGGCGATCGAGCTGGCGGATGCTGTCCACCATCGGGAGGCTGGGGAGAGAGCGCCGCCGTTTCCCCGGAGGGTGGTCCAGGAGCGACGCACGCCGGAGGGCACCTCGCGCGCAGTTGGCAGACCGACGGTTCCCTCTCCAATAGACGAGCCCATGCCAACCGCTGACCCCACGACACCTCCGCGGGCGTGGCTGGCGGGCTGCATCGTCCATCAGCGCGTCCCACCTGCGGCTCCAGAGGCGGACGTGAAGCTGAACGGCAAGCCCATCCGGGCGCTTCTGGACTCGGGCAGCGCGGTCACCCTCGTCCAGGCCCAGCTATGTCCTCCTCACCCTGGCCAAAAGAGTTACCTACCGATCACGTGTGTGCACGGGGACACCCAACAAGTTCCAGCTCGCCGCGTAAACATCACCGCCGCCCACGGAACCTGGTCTGTGGAGGCTGGATTAGTGAAAAATTTACCAGTCCCCCTACTGCTTGGAAGAGATTGGCCGGGGTTTGACCGCCTGCTCGCCGCCGCCGCTCAGCCCGCCAGCCCGGAAGGGAACCGTCGCCGCCGCAGCCGGCCAAGAGGACCCCGCCGCCGGCCAGCGCTGCTAGCTTCGGACAGCGGGAGAGATGGTGAGTCCCCCTCTCAAAATACTAATCTCTTCTATGATGTGTTCCAGCAGGCCAGCAGGCCAGCCAGCCAGGGGGGCTCTTTTGCCAGAGAACAGCGGGAGGACGATCGTTTAAAACATTGCTGGAACCAAGTCAGAGCCATCGACGGCAACGACGTCCTCCCACGGCCCCATCCTCTCCCGCACTTCATCGTCCGAAGCGGTCTGCTGTACTGCGTTGCCCAGCGACGGGGGGAGGAGAAGGAGCTTTTGGTTGTACCGCGGACGAAGACGGAGACTATCCTGGAGTTGGCCAACTCCCATCCGATGGCAGGTCACCTGGGGGCAGCGAATACCATCCAGCGGATCCGGGACCGCTTCCATTGGCCGGGCCTGGAGGCCGATGTGAAGGGGTTCTGTAGAGCCTGCCCGACCTGCCAGCGCACGGCACCCAGGACTCCTCCCCCCAGCCCGCTGATTCCTTTGCCCATCATTGAGGTGCCCTTCGAGCGGATCGGACTGGATCTGGCCGTTGCCTAAGTCTGCCCGAGGACACGAACACATCCTCGTCATCGTGGATTACGCCACCCGGTATCCGGAAGCAGTCCCCCTGAGGAAAGCCACAGCGAAAGCCATCGCCCAGGAACTGTTTCTGTTGGCCAGCCGGGTGGGCATACCGACCGAGATCCTGACTGACCAGGGAACACCGTTCATGTCCCGGCTAATGGCTGACCTCTGCAGGCTGCTGCGGGTGAAACAGTTGAGGACAACCGTCTACCACCCGCAGACCGACGGACTCGTTGAGCGCTTTAATCAAACTCTGAAGCAAATGCTCCGAAGGGTGGCAGCCGAAGACAAGCGGGATTGGGACCTCATGATCCCCTACGTCCTCTTCGGCATCCGTGAGGTCCCCCAAGCCTCAACTGGTTTCACCCCCTTTGAGCTCCTGTTCGGCCGCCAGCCACGGGGGCTGCTGGATGTCGCTCGGGAAGCTTGGGAGCAGCAGCCTGCCCCCCACCGCACGGTCATCGAACACGTCAAACAGATGAGGGAACGGATTGACCGTGTCATGCCATTAGTCCGGGAACATCTCAGCAAGGCACAGCAGGCCCAACAACGCCACTACGATCGGGCAGCCCAACCACGGGAGTTCCAGCCGGGAGACAGGGTGATGGTCTTGGTCCCCACCTCTGCTTGCAAGTTCCTGGTCAACTGGCAAGGCCCGTACACAGTCGTTGAGAAGGTTGGACCCGTTACCTACCGAATACGCCAACCTGGACGGAGACAAGCAGAGCAGTTATATCACATTAACTTACTGAAGAAATGGCAAGGGACCCGGGACCAGCTCGCTGCCCTCAGTCTCACCGATCCCGTGGTTGTCGACATGGATCCCAATCTGTCAGCTGCCCAGAAGACCGAGCTGCAGCACCTGGTCAGTCAGTTCCAGGATGTGTTCTCCTCCAGGCCCGGGCAGACCAACGTCACCTACCACGACATCAGGACGCCCCCTGGAGTGATCGTCAGGCAACGGCCCTACCGAGTCCCAGAGGCTCGTCGGCAGGCTATAGAGGATGAGATCCAGGAAATGCTGAAGTTGGGGGTAATTGAACCATCTCGCAGCCCATGGTCCAGCCCCATTGTAATGGTACCCAAGCTGGATGGCACCCTCCGCTTCTGCAATGACTTCCGCCGCCTCAACGAAGTCTCCGAATTCGACGGCTATCCCATGCCTCGGGTCGACGAGCTGTTGGACCGCCTGGGGAGGGCCCGGTACATCTCCACCCTGGACCTAACAAAGGGATACTGGCAGGTACCCCTTTCATCCTCTGCTAAACCGAAAACTGCTTTTTCTACCCCTAGTGGCCACTGGCAGTACCGGACCCTCCCCTTCGGCCTGCATGGAGCGCCTGCCACATTTCAGCGCATGATGGACATCATTCTGAGGCCCCACCAAGCATACGCGGCGGCCTACTTAGATGACGTCGTCATCCATTCCGAGGCATGGGACGAACATCTGGAACGTCTGCGGAGGGTGCTCTCAGAGCTCCGGCGGGCTGGACTGACCGCCAACCCCCGCAAATGCCACCTAGCACTATCAGAGGCGAAGTACCTGGGCTTCCAGGTCGGTCGTGGGCTCATCCGACCCCAAGATAAGAAGGTGGAGGCGATCCGGTCCGCTCCAAAGCCCCAGACGAAGTCCCAGGTACGAGCCTTTTTGGGGTTGGCGGGGTACTATCGCTGTTTTATCCCCAACTTCTCCTCTTTAGCCGCCCCCCTGACAGACCTGACCAGGAAGGGGCAGCCAGAGAAGATCTGTTGGACGACAGCCACGGAGGAGGCCTTCGCCCGGCTCAAGACGGCCCTCTCCTCGTCGCCGGTGCTCCGCGCTCCCGACTTCGGCTGCCCCTTCCTGCTGCAGACGGATGCCTCCGATACCGGACTAGGAGCCGTCCTGTCACAGATCCAGGAAGGTGAGGAGCATCCCATCATTTATATCAGCAGGAAGCTGTCCAAGGCAGAAAAGAACTACGCCGCCGTCGAGAAGGAGGCCCTGGCCATCAAGTGGGCAGTCCTGGAGCTGCGTTACTACCTTCTCGGCCGTAAGTTCACCCTGGTGACCGACCATGCCCCCCTACAGTGGATGGCCCGGGCCAAGGACACCAACGCCAGGGTGACCCGCTGGTTCCTCGCGCTCCAGGACTTCCACTTTGAAGTGCGACATCGGGCTGGGGCCGCCAACGCCAACGCCGATGGACTCTCGCGGATGTGGACAGCTTTTGCAGGTCTGTCAGGGGTCATTCCCCACCCACCCCTTATTTCACCCCTACTGTCTGCTCTCGTTCCCAGGACTAGGACGACGCTTAGGGGGGGGGGGGGATGTGACGAGTCTCTCTGGGCTCATCAGCGTCGCCTTGGCAACCAACGCTGCACACCTGCACGTCCTCATCATGGGCTGATCGGTCCCAGCTGCCGGCGATCATCAAGTGGCTTTAAAAGCCACCACCAAGCACACTTCGACAGACAACTGTCTCAATGCTGATCGTACTGGTTCTAATCCTTTGTCTCTTATCTCTCAGAAGGCAGCGAGTGACCGACAGCCCGTTTGAGCACGCCTGGACACCCACCTTCACGAGCACGAGGACAACACAGGAGCACCAGCCACGAGAGCACCACGAACTTTAATTCCCCCTTCACTTCAACACGTACTTCTTTTTAATAAAATCCACCCTCCGGGGCTTTTGCTCACCATCCACCTTGTTGTGTGTTTTCTCCCCCGTGACAATTGTTTTATGAAAGTGAACTAATCCTTTAAGTGTACTTAAAGACCGTGCACATTCATTACTATATTTCTTAACACACTATTTAATAAAGTCTAATTAAATTAAACTTGATTAAAGTAGGACTGGGTTTTAACACAAATTTCGAATTCGAATCTGATTCACAAGCTTGCAATTCGATTTCTGATTTGATTCGATTCGGTTCAATATCAATTATTTTGGATAAATATCAGGTACAGTGCCAAATTTTCTCAAGAGAATAAAATCTCTCAAATAATGCTGTGAAAAAACAAAAAGCTCCTCTGTAGAGTTTGTTCTTCTAGCTGACATTGTTTACAAGTTTTATATTAACGTCTTTGCGCTGTTTAAACACTGATTAAGCGTTTACATGAGACAGGATACGGATTTCGGTAAGTTGTACTCTTTCTTTTAACATACCTTTGGATGTTTATTCATGTTTATGTCGTGGTGTAACTGTATCAAATCGGAGCAGACGATCCTTTCCGCTTCTAGTGAACTGAGCCGCTACAGCGATCTGTCACTCCACAGTAAACAGCGCCAAAACGGCATGTATTGTTTTATGATCCTCGGCTGGGATCATTTAGAGCACTTTGAAGCTGCATTTAAACTGCATTTTGGAAATTCAAACTCGGGGGCACCATAGGAGTTCACTATATGGACAAAAATCCTAAAATGTTTTCCTCAAAAAAAAATAAATAATAATAATAATAATAATTTCTTTACGACTGAAAAAAGAAAGACATATAACTATATCAATAGCAGTTAAAGTGTGATATGTCTAAAAACATTCTTATCACCCTTAAGTATTTTTTGCTGTGTAATAATAATACTCTTCAATATTCAGTATTTGAAAGTGTCCTTTTCACATACAGGGCATACAGGTATGGAAAAACTTGTTGACAGAATTTTCATTTTTTGCGTGAATTATCACTTTAAAGGCACATACTTTATTAGTGTTCTTCACTTTTAATTATATATTGGTAATATTATTCAACGTACTAGTTCTCTAAAATCTTATGGCAAATGTACAATTTATGACAACACTACCAGAAATATTCTGCTATAAGGTGTCAATTTAATTGCAGTGCCTGTTCATCCCTCACAGTTTGTTAAAAACGGTTTTGCGTCTCCACCAACCTATTATCAGCATGTCACATAGTACTTAACCAACAAAGCCTTCACACCACAAAGTGTGCGTGAATCCTCTAGGCAGTGTTTCTCTGTATTACCTTTCTGCATCGTTGCTGCTCTGTCTCCACCGGCGTTTACATGATCCACAAATCTCTCAATCTACACAAGCCACCAGCAATGCGGCTCTGATTAATGATGCTCTGAACCAGCAGACATTGCAGGGTGTTGCCCTGTTTAGCATGCCGTACGTTTGCCTGTTTACTGTTTTAAAGGTGGCTTGCTTTTTCTTTATTTCTTTCTGTGCGCTTTCATGTACAGCAAATGTTGGCGGACTATTCAGCATAGATATTTAGCCAGATTCAAGCCTTGTATATGTTAAATATAAAATCATATGTTTTCACCTCTTGATTTTATGTGCATATGCATCCATAACTGACGTCTATGTAAATGACATGTCTTGGTTTCCTCTGTTTTGAGAATCCTAAAAAGTCAGGAAAAAAAGGGAGGCTCAGTCTTAAAAAGGAAAAACCTACCTGTCTTTTTAAAGCAATGCTTTGGATGATACATCTAAAGGGAGAGAGGAGGAACTAGGTTTGCTTTTAAACTCTTCCCTTTTTTTCTAGCTCTGGAAAATCCCTTGATATGGATATTTTTGAGCAGAAATAATATTCAGTGCATGTCTTAGAGATTACATATAGATAGGACAGCAATTAAAATGCATGACAGTGTTCTTTATCATACAGTGATGAACAACATGAATATGCTGACTAGGATGAAGGATTGCAGAATGTAAATCTTTCCTGTAGCACTAACAGCTGAACATGGCGCTAACAACAGTACGGTCAGGTTCAATTCGAGAAAATAAGTACTTTGAATATAATGTTAGTCAGTTTGGATATAAGCTACTAAATATGTATACAACAAAAGTAGTATTTTCTAAGCAATGTAGAATATTGCTAAAAACATTTACCATGCATAAATGGCAAAACATGACTGCAAATGTGACCCTGGACCACAAAACTAGTCATAAGAATCATTTTTTTAGATCTGAATAAATAAGCTTTCCATTGATGTATGGTTTGTTAGAATAGGACAACATTTGGCTGAGATACAACTATTTGGAAATCTGGAAAATGAGGATGCAAAAAAAAAAAAAAAAATATTGAAAAAGTCGCCTTTAAAGTTGTCTGAATTAAGTTCTTAGTAATGCATATTACTAATCAAAAATTAAGTTTTGACATATTTGGTAGAGAACGTTCCGCCGGCTCAAAAAGCCCTGCGGACTTCTCTGTCTCAGCGTGGTCCCGTTGAGTTTCCGCAGCAGTACGCTTCCCCGCCTGGCGGGCCGAGCGTCTCCTTCGGTGCTCTTGCAGAGGATGAGATGTCTGTCACAGCATCAGAGGGAGAGTCAGACGGTGACACATCTCTTCCCGCGGCACAGCGCCCACCCGCGGTCGCTGCCCCTCCGGATGTTGATGTCGAACTGTCGGCTATGCTTCTCCGGGCAGCCGGGGGGGATCGGTTTGGAGGTTCCCCAGGAGCCTCCGGCTGATCCTTCTAGGCTGGACGACTGGTTACTGGGGGGGGGCACCAGTGGCAGCGCCGCGCTCCCCCCCGGTCCCGTTCTGACCGGACATGCATGAGGAGCTGACAAAATCGATGGCGCGCTCCCTATTCATTTGAAGCGCACTCCAGCTCCTCTCCCCTCGCCACTCTCGATGGCGGGGCAGCCAAGGGGTGCGTGGCGGTCCCCCAGGTCGAGCACGCCGTCGCGGTGCACCTTTGCCCGCGGGGCGCAGCCGCCTGGCGGGGCCCTCCGCGTCTCCCTTCCAGGGCGTGTGGATTTTCTTCCGCCCTCATCGGCTGGGCCTTCCGCGCCACTGGACACGCTGCCACCGCCCTGCATGCCATGGCAACACTGCAAGTGTACCAGGCGCGGGCACTTAAAGGCCTGCACGAGAGTGGTCCTGACCAGGGGGTATTTGAAGAACTCCGCGCCGCCACTGACTTCGCCCTTCTGGCCACTAAGTTCGCGTTCCCTTGGTCAGGTGATGTCCACCTGCGTGGTCCAGGAACGCCACCTATGGCTGACTCTGGCCCAGATGGCGGAGGCCGACAAAGTTCGCTTTCTCGACTCTCCCATCTTCCAGAGCGGCCTATTCGGCGACACCGTGAAGGGTTTTGCTCAGCGGCGTCGAACGTACCGCCGGCCCCAAAAGCCTGCGATCTTCCACCCATTTGCATACCCCCGTCGAGATGCCAGAGCAGTACGCCTCCCCGCCATTCGGGCTGGGCGTCTCCTTTGGCGCTCCACAGGAGGAAAATAGTTCTCCAACGGTTCAGAGGCAGACGGAGGCCATCCAACATATCCTGCCCCGCCGCGAAGTTACCATTCCGCCGCCTGGGCCCCCGCCTCCGCCTGCCAGACGCCGAGGGCGTCCCCCCGCAGCTCCGTCCCCTCCTGAGCCACACGATCCAGGCTCGCAGGGACGCCGCTCGCCTCTCAGGGTCCTGCGAGGGAAGACCCCGGAGGTGGAGAGAGCTACTCTGTCAGCACTCCCGCTGGAAGCAGGACTTAGCCGTTCATTTGAAATCACAGAAAGACCCGACTTTCTCACCTCCGGGGCCCCGGCCCTGAGTTTTCTTCCTGAGCAGCACTTCCACTCCTCGGAACCAGACTCGGGACCGGATGTCGCCAGCGCGGGAACCAGGGAAGAAGGTAAGCACTGCTTAGTGCAGTCAGACACTTCTCCAGGACGTTCATCCTTCTGGGTTTTGTCTCCTTCCCTGTCTTTTCCTAGGCTGCCCCACCACGGTCACGTCGGTCAACGTTCCCTTGATACCACTACACTGGTTGATACGGACGGTACGGCCCAGCTCCAGGCGTCCGCCCAGACTCACAGGTACCCCTTACATTCTTGATTCGGAAACAGGCGTGCCTCTGTTCTGCCTGCGGAGGTCGCGTTCCTACTGGCGAAGGACACGATCCAGCCTGTCTCTCCAGCCGGGACGAGGTCGGGGTTTGATAAGAGTCCCGACTTCACGTGTCCAGTTAGAGTGGTGGGTTAACATCCGCCCTGGATGGAGCTCTGTTCCGATCCCTTCTTAGGCTGTCGGCACACATGCTCACGACGACGCACACCCCTTCTGCGGTCTGCTCCGGGGATCGAGCACTTCAGCGCGAGGTGCTTCCATTTGGCCAGTCCCCTCTTCCTGCCTTCTTTAGGCCATGGGAGCTCCCCTGTCCCCTCTTCGGCAGACAGGAATTCGCGTCTTCAACCGTCTCTTCGACTGGTGCTTTACCAGCCCACTCGTGAGTTCCGTTATGCGAATACAGGGACCTGGTGCTTCGGCACCCCCGCCATCTGGTCCTTCAGGCCAACCGAGGGAATCCTTTTCCTCGGTCGGGAGCTCGACTTGGTCCACAAGACGGCCCGCTTTGCTACCAAGAGCGCGCAGTCAGTGCTGTAGTACCTGAGCTAATCAGCCACAATACAGCGGTCCTCTCAAAATCAGAGGCTCCTGGGGCACATGACAGCTCTAGCCGCTTGCCGCTAAGCTTGTTTCATGTGAGACCGCTTCAGCACGATCGAGTCCCATGATGGGCATGGCATCTCGGCTCACTCCGGACTGGCGTTTTCCCGCAGTATTGCTGACAAGTCAGCCCGTGGCTTACCACGGGTTGGGTTGCCATGTACGACAGAGGCTTACAGCTCCTCCCCATCTGCTCCCATGGAGTCCAACGTGGCAGATTTTGCTACTTGCCATTCACTTGAAGCAGGGAAACTCAACCGTGCAGCCGGTCGGTTCCCACGGCAGTCCACCCACCTGCAGAATGGCGACTCCACCCCGTGACGCAGCTAGTTGGAGTTATATCGGCAAGGCCCAGCCACATCCGCTCGCCCTTCCGATTCCTCCCATTGCCAGAGCAACACTGGCACACAGCTGACCTCCGGGGCCCAAGTACGCCCTTCCCCAGCGAGCCTCCTTGCGCAGACTCTGTGCGAGTCCAGGGAGGACGAGGAGTAAGTCTGTAGGTTGCGCTACAAGGATGGCCCACCCGGACTTAGGTCACACTTAGGCACAGAGATACACGATTGCAGTAGTGCTTCCTTCCTGCAGGAGAGTTGGAGCGCAGGCTGTCCCCTCGACTCTCGGAATATATGCCGCCGCTTAGCCGCATATCACATGCAGTAGATGGAGCAAAGTAGGTAAGCACCCACTGGTCGTGAGGTCCCTAAGAGGTGCCCAGACCGCACCTCATACCCTCTTGGGACCCCCCCGTCGCCCTTCAGGGCCGCGGGATGCTCCATTTGAGCCACTGGCCTCAGTCGAGCTAGAATTCCTGTCATTAAGACATCGCTCCTGACTGCCCTGGCTTCCGTCAAGAGGGTAGGAGACCTACAACCTTTCTCTGTCAGCGAAGCGTGTCTAGAAATCGGGCCTGGCGACTCTCACGTTACAACCTGAGACCCCGGCCCGGTTATTGTGCCCAAGGTTCCCCACCACGCCTTTCCGCAATCAGGTGGTGAACCTGCAAGCTCTGCCCTGGAGGAGGCAGACCCAGCTTTGCGATGTTGTGTCTATAAATGTGTGAAAATGAAATCATTCGGCACTTCAGGCGCACCTAGCAGCTTATCTGCTTCGGGGTTCAGCAGAAAGGGAATGCTGTCCCCAAACTGAGGTTGGCTCATTGGGTGGTAGATGCCATCTCCCTGTCTTATCTATATCAGGGAGAGCCAGGCCCCTTAGGTGTTCATGCCCACTCCACTAGGAGTGTTGCTCCATCCTATGCGTTGGCTCATGGCGCCTCACTAGCAGATATCGGTAGAGCTGCGGGCTGGGCGACACCTAATCCCTTCGCTAGGTTCTACAACCTCCGCGCAGAGGCCGTGTCCTCCCGTGTCTTAACATAAGACTTCAGGCGAGCGGGAGGACGGCTGGTGTCGGCTTGCTGCGCCATTCCCACGTGGATCCGTGCGCTATCTCCCAGAATGTTCCCTCCGGTGAACCCTGGGTCCTCCATGCCCCGCAGTCAGGGCTAGATGCGGAGTAGTCCTTGGCTGTGATCCTGCCTGGGTCTCCTTCGCCCCGCAGGTTGTGGCTATACTTTTCAATATTTTCCAGCGGGGGAGACCGCTGTTTCCCTCGTGTATCCCTAAGAAGCCTTATGGATATATTGAATTATTCTCATTTCCACATGTACAAATTCCATGTGCTCCCACCCCCCCCAACCCATGCTTCAGTACAACTGGCATCCCTGCAGGCCCCCCTTATAAAAAGGGGCCTCAGGGCGTTGGGAAGGTTACGTTTCAATGACCGCCTGCGGACACGTCTGGGAAGACCTGCCGGCACGTGGCGTTGTGCGTAACGTGGCGTCAGGGTCGTGGCCTTTTCCATGGGTCTAAGTTCCCAATGTAACGTTGAAGTGATTCGACTGAAGGGGTAACTTCTAGGTAACCCTCGTTCCCCGAAGGAGGGAACAGAGACGTTACATTCCCCTGCCACGCCCCTGGCGTCGCGCTGACGCTGGGCTCTCCCGGCTCTTCAGCAAAAGCCTGACTGAGTGGCGCCGCCATCTTATATACGCGTATGTACGGGGGCGTGGCCGGCGCGCACGTCCACTCGCCAATTTTCAATTGGCCTTTTTAATAAGGCTCAGAGATGATCGGTCTCTCAAGCGAGATCCCAATGTAACATCTCCGTTCCCTCCTTCGGGGTACGAGGGTTACCTTCGTAACCTAGACGTTCAGTATACCCACACGGAAATAACCTATATAAACATATATGTTTTAATATAGATTTTGATATAGGTTTTTAATATATGTGACATATATAAAATTGGCCGTTTTCCTATGTTATATGTACATATATGCACATATATGTGTACAGTCGTGGCCAAAAGTTTTGAGAATTACATAAATACTGGAAATTGCTGCTTAAGTTTTTATAATAGCAATTTGCATATCCAGAATGTTATGAAGAGTGATCAGATGAATTGCATAGTCCTTCTTTGCCATGAAAATTAACTTAATCCCGAAAAAAACTTTCCACTGCATTTCATTGCTGTCATTAAAGGACCTGCTGAGATCATTTCAGTAATCGTCTTGTTAACTCAGGTGAGAATGTTGACGAGCACAAGGCTGGAGATCATTATGTCAGGCTGATTGGGTTAGAATGGCAGACTTGACATGTTAAAAGGAGGGTGATGCTTGAAATCATTGTTCTTCCATTGTTAACCATGGTGACCTGCAAAGAACCGCGTGCAGCCATCATTGCGTTGCATAAAAACGGCTTCACAGGCAAGGATATTGTGGCTACTAAGATTGCACCTTAATCAACAATTTATAGGATCATCAAGAATTAAGGAAAGACGTTCAATTCTTGTTAAGAAGGCTTCAGGGCGTCCAAGAAAGTCCAGCAAGCGCCAGGATCGTCTCCTAAAGAGGATTCAGCTGGGGGATCGGAGTGCCACCAGTGCAGAGCTTGCTCAGGAATGGCAGCAGGCAGGTGTGAGCGCATCTGCACGCACAGTGAGGCCAAGACTTTTGGAAGATGGCCTGGTGTCAAAAAGGGCAGCAAAGAAGCCACTTCTCTCCAAAAAAAACAGATTGATCTTCTGCAAAAAGTATGGCGAATGGACTGCTGAGGACTGGGGCAAAGTCATATTCTCCGATGAAGCCTCTTTCCAATTGTTTGGGGCATCTGGAAAAAGGCTTGTCCGGAGAAGAAAAGGTGAGCGCTACTGTACCATCAGTCCTGTGTCATGCCAACAGTAAAGCATCCTGAGACCATTCATGTGTGGGGTTGCTTCTCATCCAAGTAGGCTCACTCACAATTTTGCCCAAAAACACAGCCATGAATAAACAATGGTACCAAAACACCCTCCAACAGCAACTTCTTCCAACAATCCAACAACAGTTTGGTGAAGAACAATGCATTTTCCAGCACGATGGAGCACCGTGCCATAAGGCAAAAGTGATAACTAAGTGGTTTGGGGACCAAAACGTTGAAATTTTGGGTCCATGGCCTGGAAACTCCCCAGATCTTAATCCCATTGAGAACTTGTGGTCAATCCTCAAGAGGCGGGTGGACAAACAAAAACCCACTAATTCTGACAAACTCCAAGAAGAGATTATGAAAGAATGGGTTGCTATCAGTCAGGATTTGGCCCAGAAGTTGATTGAGAGCATGCCCAGTCGAACTTCAGAGGTCTGAAAAAGAAGTGCCAACACTGCAAATACTGACTCTTTGCATAAATGTCATGTAATTGTCGATAAAAGCCTTTGAAATGTATGAAGTGCTTGTAATTATATTTCAGTACATCACAGAAAGAACTGAAACAACGATCTAAAAGCAGTTTAGCAGCAAACTTTGTGAAAACTATTTGTGTCATTCTCAAAACTTTTGGCCACGACTGTACATATATGCGTACATATGTGTACATATATACGTGCATACATGTAACTATATAGGTACATATATGCATGTATATATGTGTGCACATATATGTTCACCTATATGTTTACCTATATATTAGTAAAATTATTAAAATCCATAGCTGCTAGACAACATAAATAAAAGCCCAAAATGTAGAAATTAATTTTTTTTCTTTTCTTAAGAACAATCAAATAGTAAAAGAACAAAAATATAGTACAAGAACAAAAATAAGACAAAAAACTGAACAGGAAGAAAAAAAAATATTTTGAGGATCTTCTTAGCTACGTGAGCTTTAAATTGATAGATGTGCATTTTGCATTGCATTTGGTGGATGTAACAGTGAATGTGTGGATGTGTATGAGCTGTAATGTGAATCTGGAAGTGACTTGAAATTGGAAAAAAGACTTGTCTGACAAAATAAAAAAAACGACAAACCATTTTGTTATACATTTCCTTCTTTTCCACTATTTTCATACAAGAAAGAATTGACCTTGTAAATGTTTCAGGAAAACAAGTAGACATCATAGCTTTCCATCTCCTCTCACTTATTTGCCATAGTTAAATTCCATAACATGCCAATTACATGTGATACCAATTTCACAGGTTCGCACATAAGTTTTTTTGCATTTTTTTTTTTTTAGTTAGTTCTTAGTTATTGCCTTGATAATAGAAAATATGAGCTAGGCATCATGTATGACAGTTGCCAAAGTGAGATATGAGCTAAAATGACCAGATCCTGCCATGAGCTCTATAGGAGACATATCTTGTATGTACATATAGGTCTTATATGTGGATATAAAGAAGCAATACAGGAGACCTATATGGCCTGTATATGCACATATATGCACCTCAATTTTGCCTATATGTGACATATATATACGCATATATGCAGCATATATATTATCATATATGTGCATATATACTGCATATAGGTTTTATATATGCGCATATATCCTCGTATAGGTTCTTTCCATGTGGGTAGCTCAACAGTAAGTCTTCTAAACAGAAATCTTGGCAAACAATAAGTTCACCAGTGCACCAGAATGCTGAATTTGTGGAATTGTAAGTAATATATGTAAAAAATCAATGACATTTCACACTACATCCTGATAAAAAAGTAATTTGTTAAAATACATTTATTTCATTCTAAGTATAGTTCAAATCTATTAATATATTTACTGACATATCAGTTGAGACTTACAGATTAAAAAATTATAATTAAACTTTACTTGTAGTATTACTTGTGTACAATGCACATTTCTTAATATGAAACCTAAAATGTGTTTTAATGTCACTACTGATGAGAATTGTTTGATCTGTGAATAATATTGGTCTTTAAATACAATATATTTAATGTCTACCTAAAGTATACTTTCGATAGTTCTATTTTAGCACAATCAAATATACTTCAGTATATCTTTAGTTACACTACTTCTGCACAATTAAAGTGAATTAAGTACAAAATTAGTTGTTCCAATTTAGCAGACTTTAAGTATACCAGTTTATAGTAAATGTACAATTGCAGGTATTTTTAAAGGAGTCATTGGATGCAAAACTAACTTTTGCATGTTGTTTGCACATTAATGTGTGTTGGCAGTTTGTGTACGCAACCACCCTACAATGACAAAAATCCATCCAGTGGTATTTTTTTAATCTTTAAAAGTAATATCCCCTTTTTAAAATCAGCTCATTCTCAGCTTCTTGTCAGTGTGACGGAACACTGACAGAGGTCACTTCTACGATAGTTGATTGACCTGAGCGCCTTACCTTAGACCAGTGTTTCCCAAACTTTTTTTTTGGGGACCGACATTTTAAAGTCAATAAATCCTTTTGACCCAATAAACATTAGGCCCATATAGTTCATATATCACAAAGAGAATTTATGCATTAACAAAATATGTATGACCATTTTTAAGGTCAGTTAAGCTTCCACTTAACTATAGAGATACAGATATTTGACAAAGCACAATTTTTTTTTATTGACCTGTTGTTGACAATAAGTAAAATGCATAGGTGAAATGAGAAAGGAAGAGTTGACAAGGCATCTCATTGTTTTCATATTCTCATCATTAGAGTGTACACAATTTATACTTAATGAGACAAAGTGCAAAATACCGCAGTTAATCATTTGTTTTTCTTCCTATCATCAATAAAACCAGACAGAATCAATGCATGCCTTTCATATAACATTCAATGCTTTGCACATCTACCAGAATAATATGAACATTAAGTTAAATCAAAAACAAGTTTCTTACTGAAATATTTTTTGAGAACTTTTTTATGCACCCACTGTGACCACATTTACTCAAGTAAGATACTTTGAGGCAAAATACATAATAAAAATAAATACAGTCTAAGAGTGCAGAGCACATATACATTTTAATCAAGAGTATATAGCACACTGAAAAATAGTGCTCGATTGGCGACCCATACAAAATCTCCCGCGACCCACTTGTGGGTCGGGACCCCGCCTTTGGGAATGACTGCCTTAGACCAGCCCTCACCGAGCTAATACAGTCCAACTCCGATCGCCCTTGTGTGAATCGGGTGTAGGGGAAGACAAGAATGTCTCAGATTGAGTGATTGAGGTGTTCTGTTGTTGGATGTAATAATGAACATAGCAGTCGTCATTTATTCCCGACATCTGAGCTGCTGAAGACGCAATGGATTAATGTTACTTTCGGTTTCGAAAGGAAAGTGCCGATCCTGATCTACATATTCATCTATGTTCGTGAAAATCATTCGTGATGCAGCTTCACCCACAGCAGAAATTAGTCTAAGGGTTTTTTATGCATCTTTGCAAATGGCCTTTCTTAATAATGTGCTTGTTGGCAAGTTTCGCCGCTAAATGCGGCTAAAATAAACATCACGACTTACCAAACAGAGAGGGTCGGGGCAAGCAGAGCTCATTTACATTTAAAGAGACCCTGCAATAAAATGAGTTGAGTTTTTGCAGAGCTGATTTTGACAAGGTAAAAGGGTGTTTTTTTACACTACTATTGAGAATTTTTAACCAAAGTATATTATAGACTCTTCATTAAGACCCTAAAGAATCATATGAACTTGTGGAAAATGGGCATCCGATAACCCCTTTAATAAGTATAAATGTGTAAATGTATTTGAAGTATACGTAGCATGAAATAAATTTATTTCAAATATTACATATAAGAAAGGGACAGTTCAAAAATTCTTAGTCTCCATGTTGTAACAAACCTGAACTTTCACGCTTCAATGAAACTCCATGAAAGTTTAAAAGGTCAAAATTTTAGTTATTCACTGATAATTGTTCTTCCAGTGAGCTGTTAAACCCTGTGAATAAATCACTGAGTCAGTGAGTTGAACTTTAATACAATCCAATTTAACAGTGACAATTACTCAAAATTGGTGAGTAATTTGGTGAAGGTAAGTAAATGTTTTTCATTTTGGAGTTTCTTTAAGCCAGGGATTCTGTAACAAAAAGTTAGTGTTTTTAGTACAATCATTTTCCTTTGAAATAGCATAAGCTTAGGCAGAAATATAAATTGATAACAATAAACGTATGTATATACACATATTCAGTTAATCAAAAGTGACAGTAAAGACATTATAAATGATGTTCTTTTGAAAGTTTATTAAACTTTCAACAGGTAAACTTATATTGAGCTATTCTTTTTAATAGTCGACTTTTAACTATTTTTGAATTTTTCGCATCATCTGTCATCAAAGTTGCGTCTACAGCCTGGAAATTGTTTTTACACCCTTACGAAAATGAACCATGGTTTTACTACCAATAAAACCAAAAAACATGGTTACTATAGTTAAACCATGGTAACAACAAATTAACCATGGTCTTGCTACACTAACCACAGTTTAACCATGGTATTTGGTTATACAAATGGTAATCAAATCAGTATGCCAAAAAAACATGATTACTGCACTTTTACTACAAGAAAACCACAGTTAATTTTCTTAAGAGCACTTTCTTAAGAGCACTTACTACACGAGCTAAACATCATTTAATTCAAATGTCCACTTAATCTTTAATATTTGGCTATTTCTTTACGACAGGAATGCTACAGCCACTGTAATTTCTTCAATATGTGGACATCAGAATGTGTAGATGAGGATTTGAACTTTTATTTTGCAATCGCAATGAACAGTTAGTATATTGAGAAAGATATTGATGTAAAAATGTATGTTTGCTTAGGTTTGTAAAAGATGATTTACCTTACAAATTTGATGAAATGGTGCATGTGTTCCCAGATGAACGTTCTAATAAACCAAAACTCACAACATGCAGAGATGGAGTTTGAGATGCTTCAATTTAATAGAATCATAGCATTTGTAAATTCACAATAGCAGTATTTTTTAAATGGGTTTAATATATCATGCAGCCTTGGAAAACGGTCCAATAATGCGTTTAATTGATTCTCGTCTGTGGAATACGCCACTTCCGCTATATATCATGCTTTTAAAATCGAGTACTCGAATTGAATCAAAGAATCATTACAGCCCTAATCAAATTGAGATGGAGGTATTGCCTCTTCTCAAGTGACTTTTCCCCCATTCATTCTCAATTACCCCCCACCAAACTCACCACGCGCTTTAAACACAAAAATAAAGGTGCTTCACGATGCCACAGAAGAACATTTTTTGTCTAAATGGTTCCATAAAGAGCCTCTAACACCTGAAGAACCTTTCTGTTTCACAAAAGGTTCTTTGTGGCAAAAGAAGGTTCTTCAGATTATAAAAAGGTAAGAAAGAGATGGTTCTTTAAAGAACCTTTGTGTGAATGGTTCTTTGTGGAACCAAAAATGGTCCTTCTATGGCATCGCTGTGAACCTTTTAAAGCACCTTTATTTTTAAGAGTGTAGGGGGTCTGTTAAAACTTAATGGGCTCAGGGGAAGCGGGAAAGATGCAGACTCCTGCTGTAACTTTACCTGCTGGTGTCACTGTTTGACAATATTTCTTTAGAGAAACAAGTGATTTGTGCACTTTTAATGTTATATTTTGCAATATTGGCTTGTTTGCTTTTCTTCAATATTTTTAAGGAGACACTGCTTCTGATGCGTCTCTGTGTTTATGTTAATTATTTGCATTAATTTAATCAAAAGTGACAGTAACAGGAAAGTGCCAGTGCTAATGTTGTGTCATGCGAGATTGTTGGGTATTGCTTGCAAAAAACATAAAAACAACATGGCAAATAAACAGTTACAGTAAAATGGCTTTTGCAGGCCATATTTGAAACTTTTCACCCTGGGAAAAAAGCAGGTGGTTGAACTCATGTGAACATCATGCGACTGGTTTTGTGTGAAACGTTTTACTCCTAAACATCTCCCCTCGGGGTCTTTTCACCACAGCAAACGACAGCAAAATGGTCGATTATTAGTTGTGTCTCTCATCTTTTCCCCTGACCCATAATAGATTGCTGAATCCCAAACCTCTCTGAACTCTCTAGCAGTACAGAAAAGAAAAGAAAAAGCAAAAGATTCCTGGTTCTTCTGTGTATTTTCTCCTTGATCAGCTGTTTAAGTGCATTTATGTCTTTTTCTGCCATTTCTCTCACTTCAGCTTTGCTACGAAACTGTCTTCCCATTAGGCCCGTGAAGCTACGAAGCGCCATTCGGCAGCATAGCAACTCTGCTTAGGCTGTCCTAGATCTGTCCATTTACTTCCCTCTTAAAACAAATAGATGAGTTTAGGAAGTGCTACTTCCTTAAATATACAATACCTCAACACATGGGCCTCGTTATGTAACGTATGCACAAAGAATGACTTTTTCCATCCATTATGCACACTGCTTTTCTATCAGCGTCCCTGGCCTTGTATTATACTTTTCCCACAATTGTTTTTGGTTTGTAAATAATGTAATGCAGCCTTGATGAAGAGGAGTAGCCATAAGCTATGCAATAATAATGAACTTTGGGAGCCGGCTTGTGCAGAACTGAAATAATTCTGTTTGAGGATGACTGTTAAATATCTACAGCTGTCGAATTACATCTACGGGGAGGCTGTTAGATAAAAGAATGCATGTGATTTATTTATTTCACAAACTGTCAGCTGCTCTGAAATACTCTTGACGCTTTAACTTTATTTTGAGAAGAAAGGAAACAAGATGACGGGGGGTATGTAACCATTTTTGTGTGCTGATGTTACATTACCAGCATTTATCTGAATCATTAATCTCTCTGGCAAAAAGAAAATAAATAAAAAAAATGAGAGAGAGAGAGAGAAAACCGCTGATGAATTCATTTTGCTCTGCAATTTGCACTTGAAAACAGAGGCTTTGTGAGTTATGCAAAACATTTCCTTACTAATTTTGGGTTGTTAGGGTGAAAATGAGGCAATAGCGATGCTGTTTTTCAAAATAAAATTAGAACAAAAACTTTGACTCTTAAGTAAAATGTTGACTGCTACTGACTGTAACTCATGACCTGAGCTAAGCCAACATCTTAGTCTTAAGTCTCACTTTTGATGTTTAGGTTTCACTGTGTTTTGATTGACAGTGATTATGAGCTGTGAAACCGGAGTCTCTTATGCCACACATGTGGGTGTTTCTTTAACTATAAGATTGATTTATGAAATATGAAAATCCATCATAAAAATAAGTGATTCCAGAAGTTTCAAGAACTGTGTTCTTCAATAAAACACTGTTAATAAAAATGAAAAAGAGACATTCAGTTTATACCTGCATGATTTTCAAAATAACTTCATTAAAGGGGACATCGGATGCCTGTTTTCCACAATTTGGTATGATTCTTTAGGGTCTTCATGAAATGTCTGCAACATACTCTGGTTAATATTTCTCAGTGGTTGTGTAAAACACCTTTTTACCTTGTCAAAAACAGCTCTGTTTACATTGACCTGTTTTGATGCATGGCTTTTTAAATGCTAATGATCTACTGTTTACCCCGCCCCTCTCTTCCTTTTTTGGGCATTTGGTGGCTTGTTACCATGAAGAACTAATGTACTTCATCCTCCGTGACTCTAATGTTGGGTGAAAATGAAGACTCTTATGTTCACTTTTACATCCAACTACAAAGCACCTGAATTGCTTACAAGACATGATTCTGAGGCATCTGGCTGAGAGCGGAAATATGCTAATGAGGGACAATCTGTCAGTAGTTGTGGGCGGGGCTTGAGCATTATGACATTATACGGCTCAGAAAATCAAAACGGCTCGATAATTGAGACTGTTTAGGATTTTGGGGAATCAAAAAAAGAAGTGAATGATTTTTTTGTCATTGTAGGGTGGTTGTTCAAATGTTTATATACACTTGATTCTTAATATTGTGTTGTTTACTGAATGATCCGCTGTTTTTTTTTTTTTAGTGATAGTTGTTCATGAGTCCCTCATTTGTCCTGAACAGTAATACATTACAGGTTCCACAAATTCTTTGTTTTTTCATACTTTTTGTGTACAGGGGCGGACTGGGACAAAATTTCAGGCCGGGAAATCTCACATTCATTCAGGCCATCCTATACATCCACACCAAATTTTGAATCCACAGACACCAATATTGTTTGTATGGCCATCATCATCACATAAACATTTCCTTTTTAATCTCTACTTTTTACCCTGACATCTCTCTCTCTCTTATGTGTGTTTACTTTTTTCACTAATTTTCTTGTACCTGTCACTTTTTCAAGAACACATCTCCACCTTGTTGCAAAACAACCACCTTCTTGTAATTTATTTTGCACATAGAATAGGCCTACATTTAAGTATTACATTAGGATCATGTGTTAGTGTTTTATCTTGCCTAAATGTCAACATTACTACAATATTTGCTACATCTTGAATATATCTTTATAGAAAACTCTTAAAACTGAACATGTTTTAGAAATTATCAAGGGCCATGTTTTGCCCTAATGAAAATTAACCATGGTATTATTAGGCCTATGGTAAAAGTATAGTAACCATGTTTTTTGGTGGTTTGATTACTACAGATACTATGCCTGCCTTATAGCTCCCTTTAAAACAGTTTTAAAACAATGTAAATATTTGTCTGATAAATTCCTACTCTTTACAATAGTAATTATGTCCTTTTGTTAATTTTGCAGTAATTGACAGCTACTACTAACATTTGCTAACAGTTTAATGCTTAACTAACTAAATAAGACAGAACTACAATAGTCTATTTAGATGATTTTATAATATTTATTTAGATTAGATTAAAATAGATACTGTAACTGACCTGCACTTTAAGTCCTGAACAGGAGAGTTGCCTCTCTGTTTCACCTTGACTTGGCGCTTTCACTCTGTTCTGAAGTGTCACGCACTTTTGGCGGAGTTTTTGGTGCAGAGCGCGTGCGCGCGCGAGGCGAATCGCGTTGCCAGTCAAGATTAACCAAAGACTATAGAATACCCAAGACATGTCACTCATATAGTTTTGAATGGGGAAAAATGCAACGCACATTATGGCTGCGAAGCCCCGCCTTCTTCGTGAAAGAGCCAATTAGTAAAGTCAACGTGTCACTGCAGCTGCAGTTAGAAGTCCCGGTGATTGCTATAGAAACAATCGGACGTGCGCTCAGTACTGCCAAAGTCCCTTTAAGGCAAGTCATGTCACTCGGCGGCAAGTCTCAGCCTCAGACGTCACGCCCACGGAACGTTGGCTAAACGTCTGATGCATATGGTACACTTAACTGGAAACACTTCAGGAATGTCGAAGTCGTGATCTGATTAGTTGAATTTCCGGAACACGCGAGTGTCACGTTTATTTTCGGTCCGCCGGGAAACAAAGTGCTGACTGATTTACTTGCGTTTTGCTAAAGGGTGCTTATGTAGACGCCGTTGTTGTTATACACATTTGCGACGTTCGCGAACAAATTACTGACTTACTGCTTGTTCTCCCTCTTCTTCGTTAACTTTCGGGGTTCAGACACACTCTGTATGTTTAAATCTAGATTAAAGACTCATCTCTTTAGCCAAGCATTCACATAATGTATCTCATAACGTTGTACTTCAGTTACATCTGATCAAATGCACATCAACATTTTTCAGCTTGGGCAAAACACACAATTTGTTTCTCTGTTTCTGCCACGGGATCTCCATCCCGTGGTAACTAGGAATTACACAAGATTCAGCCCGGATTCAGAAGAAGAGATGATGCCAACCCCTCAGAGGACCGCCGATGATGCCAGCCTTGAAACAACATACAGCACTACACAATTTTTCTACAAGTTTGATTGCAACACGTAATCATTACTATTAGTGTTCATCATCTGTTTTTGATTACACCATTACTATTTTTAATATTTATATCATATCGACTTAACATACAGTAGTCACCACTAATAAGCTACTAAATATATTGTAGTAGCCTACATTTTTTGTACAGCTGCTTTGCAACGATTTGTATTGTGAAAAGCGCTATACAAATAAACTTGAATTGAATTGAATTGAATTGAACTTTCAATGCTGGTTATTTCAATGACTTGTTGCACGCCAGTCTGTTGTTGTGGGGGCATTTCTACGCCCCGAAACGTGACGCTGAACGAAATGAACTGTGATTGGTTGTTTGACATGTCGGTCAAACGGCCTTATGGGCGGGCCTTGGCCAATGAAAGCTGCCATGAATACCAGACCTTCAGTCAGTCTGAAGGTCTGGCTACGCGAGACTACTCGGCGGCCATCTTTGAAACGCTACTCGGGCAGGCAAGTGCATCTCCTATCTCTTTGAAATATGGTTCCTTGTGCTCCAGTAGCGTTAAAAAACACTTATTTTTCTGGCTAAATGAATCAGTGCACATGCACAGTACTGAGTGTACGTCTTAGAGCGCCGAATGTTTCTATAGCAACCGGGACTTCTAACGGCAGATGCAGTGACGCGCTGACTTTACTAATCAACGATTGGCTCTTTCAACGTTGCATTTTTCTCCATTCAAAACTGTACGAGTGACATGTCTTGGGTATTCTATAGTCTTTGGTACTGCGCATGCGCACTGGCTGAACTAGCCTGAACAATTAGCGTTTTTTAACGCTATTTGAGCACAAGGAACCATATTTATGGGGCAGTTCTTGTCGGTTTTATTTGGTGATTTAAAATATGAAATTTAATCGTAAGCTTGGTGAACGGTTTTGGAGAATTTGATGTTTCCCCATTCAAATAGATAGGACCTGCACTTGCATGCCCGAGAGGCGTTTCAAAGATGGCCGCTGAGTGACATGACTTGCCTTAAAGAGACTTTGGATTAACCGACACATGATTTATTAGTTTTGTGACCGAATGGCGATTTCGAAAATAATAATTTTAGTACATTCGGCAGGCAACAATAACAACAACAACAATGTAAAAAAAATAAAATAAATAAATTGTAGGGCAGCGGGCCAAATTGCCTGCCAGGCCACCGGGAATTTTCCCGGTGCTCCCTATGGCCAGTCCCTCCCTGATTTGAACCCTTTCCAACAATGTATGGTTTTGAGATACATATTTTCACACTGCAGACAACTGAGGGACTCACATGCAGCTATTACAGAAGGTTCAAACGCTCACTGATGCTTCAGAAGGAAAACCCATGCATTAAGTGCCAGCGGTGTAAACTTTTGAACAGAATAAAGATATGTACATTTTTCTTATTTTGCCTAAATATCATAGTTTGTTCCATTTAGTACTGCCCTTCAGAAGCTACAGAAGATACTTACATGTTTCCCAGAAGACAAAATAAATTAAATTTACCCTGATCTTCAAATTCAAAAGGTTTTCACCCCCAGCTCTTAATGCATCGTGTTTCCTTCTGGAACATCCTTCTGGAGTAAACTTTTAAACTAGGTAATTTTCAACTATAATTTTCTCTTGTGGACTATATATGTAAGTGCCTTTTATGTGAAGTATCTTATTTAGGTTAGTACTAAATAAAAAATAACATGCATTTTGTATAATCCTTCTAATTTTGGTAAAATAATTGACATTTTGCAGATTCTGCAAGGTGTATGTAAACTTTTGACTTCAACTGTATATACAAACACCATGTATACACACACACACACACACACACACACACACACACACACACACACACACACACACACACACACACAATGTTTGGATAAAAAGTTTTATTATATCAATAAAAATGAAATACTGTATATATAGGTATAGTACATAAAAGAATAAGCAACATTTCATGGAGCTGCATAAATCAAGAATGCAGCCTCAAAGAATTTGCATTCTGTCTAACTACTCTGGAGCCTACTGTCATATGTTTTAGCCTCCTTCAATTGTTTATTTCTATATTTTTTTTTGCAGCTGAAACGAACCAAGCTGTAGGGAGAAGGGAAAGAGTGAATGCTTAGACTTCCTGTCAGACATACTTTTTCTTTTCTGCTTGACAAACTTGATTTTACAATGCAAAATATGCAATATGTGCAGCATTTGGATCCATGAATCACTACGGAGGAGAACTGTCATCTCGCGCCATGAGCGCCCGCAACCGCTCCGTGGAAGAGACAGAGAGAGAAATAAATGCAAAGAGAAATAGAAAAAGAAAAGGAGAGAGAATGGAAATCTGGAGCAGGCGTAGGTGGTGTTTAGAGGAATAAATAATTCAGCATTGAGCTGATAGATGGTGTATTTCTACAGTTACAGTGAAAAGGTAGCCAAATAAGAAACAAACAATGATTTTCATATAGGAGCTAATATTATTGGCTTTTAGAAAACAAGAAACAGTGGTTTCAAGTTGCAAACGTCACAGGCCATTCAAAGCTCTGGACTTTGAGGGCTGCGATTTTGAAGAATGATATGAAAATGGTATGAATAGAGTTACCTGATAGGTAAAATAGAGTCATGAGTTTCACATGCAAAATGGCCACAGTGACTCACCCGCCTTCTCTAAAATGCTTATGTGAAGCACAAAAGTGCTTTTGGAAAAAAAAAATTATGAAAATTGATTTCAGTCTTTGGATGGTTTTTGACAAAAAAATGTTCAATCATTTTCTATGCAGCACTTTCTTTTCATTTCAAGGGTTGCATTCTTCTCGGTAAGTGCTGCAGGATAATGCTCATTTCCACTTAGTGGCTTGGCAGGTCAGAAAGCACTGATACCAATGGAGGGAGTATTAAAGTATTGTACGCATGTCATTTAGATCTCAATGGCTGATTACATTATAGCCGATGTGAAGGGCTAATCTTGCATTGTACTTTGCCCACTGCACCTAAATAACAATGTAGCGTTTCTTTGTGAAGTGCGCTACCTGCTGCTATTTGCCCCACTTAATTAAAAACAATTTTAGAGCTAAAATAAAAGTCTCTATTTTTTAACATTTTTAATGGAATTATAACCAGAATGTTATAAAGTGATTGCTTTAAAGCAGTGGTTCTCAATCCTGGTCCTGGGGGACCCCTGCTCTGCACATTTTGCATGTCTTCCTTATTTAACACACCTGACTGAGATCATTAGCTGATTAGTTCAGTTCATGGATCTCTCTCCTCATGAGCTGATGATCTCAATCAGGTGTTAAATAAGGGAAACATGCAAAATGTGCAGAGCAGGGGTCCCCCAGGACCAGGATTGAGAACCACTGCTTTAAAGGAGTCATGCTATGAGAAATCAAATTGCCCCTAATCTTTTGGCATATGAGAGGTCTTTGTACCATGAAAAATGTCCTCCTCATTATAAAAAAAAAAATATATATATTTATAAAAACAAGCTTCAAAAACAGCTTGTTTGGATCTGAGGTGCAAGGTGACGTCACCCTGGTGCAGTCAATTGCATAAACACTGCCTCCAGAGCAAGTCAGATACAGTATACAATGTACAGATGTATGTTCACTTTCTGACGCAGAAAGTCAAAGAACGTTTGCGTTGACGTGTTTGCTTTAGACAGTTTGTTCGCTTCTTTGTACAGATATCAGAAAGATTAAGGATTGTGCCAGAGGATTGTTCGGACTTCGGAGCATGTTGTTTTGTAAACGAGGCACAGTATCATGGAGAGTTCTGACTGCAGCTGCATCACAAACTATAAGTAAATTATCTCATAATGCTTTGTCTGGAAATTAGCGCTTTGTTTTGATCATGTTTTCAAACACTCACATGCAATAGCGAGGGGGCGGGGCATTGATACGGTTTCCTATGCAATTACATTAGCCAATCATACAAGTGGCCAATTACTAACAAGTCTTAAAGGACCCGCCCCTTAAAACAGCTCATTTTAGACAGAGAGTCAGAATGAGGGTTGAAAATATTAAATATTAAACCTCAAGTAGCTGCATAACATTACAGTATCATTACCACTGATGTCACATGAACTATTTTATCAATGTCCTTACTACCTTTCTGGGCCTTGAATGTGTCAGTTGCGTTGGCTCAGAAAGCTCTCAGATTTCATCAAAAATATCTTAATTTGTGTTCTTAAAATGAACGAAGGTCTTACAGGTTAAGAACGACATGAGGGTGAGTAATTAATAACAGGATATTCATATTTGGGTGCTTCAAGCTATGCTTCATGAAATCATAGATGCCAATGAGGAATCTTTTTAAGAGTATGTATTTATTATTGATAATGTATTTTTTTTTTTTTTATTTTGCCTGTGAAAATTCAACAAACAATGGTAAATGTGACTCTACCAGAATGCTTTATACACTGCATATCCCATCTTAAAGCATTTTGGAGCTTATATATAAAGTAGTGCACCGTGGTAAAAGATTTCGCTATTGCGTGTAAACGGAACTGAAGTGTTGTTTATTGGTTGCCCAAGTGCAGACGAAGATATATGTGTGCTTTATTGCATGCTGGGAACATCAGCAGTCAATGCAATTGTAAGAACTTTGCTCACTGTAATAACCAAGAAGGTCCATACCTGGAGAAAACAATCTGTTAGCATTCCCATTTATCTCAATGGCAAAACTAATCACTCTGAAGCTTCCTGAAAATGTTTTGATTGGCTGATGGCACCATAACAACACTATAGAGTCTTAAACCCTTTATTAGAGACTACCCGGCCTATTTTTGTACCTCCAGATTATATTTATAATCTTAAATTAAACAAAGATTATACCCCAGCAGGCAAAGAATGTCAATATAACGTCAGGTTGACATAGCATTTTGGTTGAGGTCTGTATTTGATGCCAATTTGACATTGACTTAACATTACAATTTGGTTACACAACCTAAAACAACAATTATCAACATCAGCTGACCTCAGTATTAGACATCAAATTAACATTGACATTAGATGTTAAATTGACATTGAATTTTGGTCACCCAATATTGCAAGTGAAATTTAACCAAATCTCTTATGACATTGTGTGCCTGCTGGGACAGTTTTTCTACTTCAAAATTTCCATTGCTTGACATTTCTTTGTAATTGTTTCTAGCAATTTCTGAGAGAAAATTGTTTCTACATTATAATTTTGTTTCAGTGTAGTTATGGCATTTACCAGCAGGGACAAGTCGAATTAGAGTAATATTTCACCTGAAAACGAAAATTAGCTGAAAATGTACTCACCCACAGGCTATCCAAGATATAGATGCATTTTTTTGTCATTGTAACAGATTTAGAGAAATTTAGCATCACTTTCTCACCAATAGATCCTCTAAAGTGAACTGGAGCCATTGGGAAAAAAAACACACACAAAAACAACAAAAATTCACTAGTAATCCACAGAATAAATGTCTTGTGAGGTGAAAAGTTGTATGTTTATAATAGATAAATCTATCATTAAAACATTTTTAACTTCAAATGCAAGCCATTAGGGATGTAACAATATTATCAATATTGTGATATCATGATAGCAAAAGTGTTTTGATATTATCATGGTCACATGATGATATGAAATGATAGGTGTTCTTTTTTCTTAGTTTTTAAATGTTTTTAAACTTCTCATTCTAACATAAAAGGTCTTTAAAGTTGTGTTTTGGGCCCTTATGGTTTAACTCAGTATCTGTCAAACAAACTAAAACCAAAAGTGCAATATGGCTTAATCCATTCATCAAGTCTGTTTTCGCTGCACATTTTAAAGCAAAGCGTGCACTTCCTTCAGGTGATCAGCTCGTGATCCGGTGTTTTCTGTGACTCGGAGCGGCTCAGTTCAGCTCAGTTCATAGTGAATGAATGCCGTGAACTTGTTCAGTGCATGTACTGAGTTTAGAACATGTTAGGGAAGCGTTTCACTAGATTTGTAGCAAGATGCATTTTTATAAACCTGTTTTCACAGAATTTTCCTTCAAAATAAAAGCTCTACTGCTGTTCTCTTCTTAATAAAAGCTTAAAAGTGCAGTATAAATTGCTAACAGCTAGAGGTTTAAATGGGTTATATTCTATTACATTCTAATTTGTTTGGCTTCCTAAAACACCAGTGTGAATGTAATTTAGACTGGGGCAGTATACCACAAATAAAAAGAGGGTTGAGTCCCCTTTAAAGTTCACGTACAAGTCGATTCACAGACTTTTTTATGTCAAGTTTTCTTAGTTAAAAACATGGGTTGAAGCTCTAAATTTTGAACTCTCAAAGTGCATTATAGAATGATTTAACTTTAAAATGTACAAAATTTGCTAATTTTTCTATTTTATTTTAAATATCCCAATAAATATTGCATCGTGGACTCCATATCGCAATATTATACTGTGAGATTTTGATATCTTTACATTGTTATGAGCCATCTATCCACCTAGCCATCTTATTTCAATTTTTGGATAAACTATAATTGAAATATAAGTAGTACAATACAATATCCTCAAAACTTATGCGGCTGCTATACTTTAAAATATATACGAATTTACCTTGCGAAGGCACTTATACCCAAAGCAACTTATCCTTAGACATGCTGTCAGGTTACATCTTGTTATTTTACCAACATGAGCATATTCTGTCAGTCGTCGGCATGAGTTCTTACATGTTCCCATAGGAGTACATGATATCAGATGCATTCTGCTCTGAAAAGAACTGACCCACTGACTCTGCTTAAAAAAATGAATCTTCATTAATTTATTATAGATTACTACACAAATCCCTTTCTTGCAAGCCCCACAGGAATCCAGTCCAGGAATCCAAAAGCTGAACTTTATTTTATACCGCACTTGCATACATACATAAATATACAAACAAATAAATGAATAAATAAATAAATACAAGTCCAAGCAGAGAACTAGCAAACAAAAGTAAACAGTTCCCCCAAATGCAGCCCAACTTTTGCTTAAAAATTTGCACTCGGCTGGTATTACGGTTTCTTGTTCACTTGAGCTGGTGTCAGAAACTCGTCTTGCCTCCCCTTTGTTAATCTGCAGTAAACAACACAGTGTCTGGGGAGTTTGCATTGCGTGGGGACATATTTTTACTCAAAAAAAAAAAAAAAAAAAGTAAAAGAAAGAGAAAGAAAGCAGGGGGAAAGAGCGAGGGAGAGCATGATTAAATATGATGCCTCTCACACTCTACAGTGTGCACAATGATAAAAGCTGTTATGACATCCTGTTGACAGGTTAAACCCGCAAATCCAGTTAATTGACGTTGCCTCAGATTCATGTTGCCGTATCAGAGATTTTGCGAGTTTCATATCGTTAGCGTGCACGTATCTTATTCCCCCAAGTGAGGTCTTGCATATAGCGATGTTGCCAGCTAAACCTCTATCTCTTCTGATATCATGAGTAATCGCTCAGACCTTGTGTAATTCATTTGTTCACATTGTTATGTTGAGTGATTACATGCTTTTCTCTCCACTTCAGATGTGCTGGCATCCCTGTTAGTTCTACCTGTAGATACTGAATACTTTATATTGTGAGTAGTATTTGTTGGATAGAGGAGAACATGGTTAATTGTGACTCAGCTGAATGTTTTTTAATATAAAAAATCTATTTCAGTCATGCATTTGTTTAATTAGACTTTCAATTCAGAACTTTATAGTTACTAAGCCACAAAATTTTCTGTGTGACAACTTGCCTCATGTAAATCTCATTATCACGTTATTATGTTGCAAATTCATGCTAAATCATGTATTGCTTTGCAGCCGTTTTCTCACCTAATAAAATATATTTCAGCCGTAGCTGCTGTCCGTCACAGGTATGATAACCTGATGTAATCTTTTTAGATTTTTCTCCTTTGAGGGATCGACTGAAATGCAGATGAGAAAGATCTGAAGTGGGAGAGATTTTTCTCTCCCAACATCATATTGAAAGTCACTATCTTTACTGCCTTGCACAGTGTTCAAGTGCATGTTGCATCAAAGATAATTGTTTAGTTTGACTAAAATTAATTTAGATTTCAAAAGGGCTGTTAATTAACATGTTAATGTCATGTGCTTATTACAAGAAATATAAGTTAATATAATTAATCATGCCATTTGACCCATTTGTATATTTCATCTCAAGGATTTTTTTTTCGATTTAAATTTTACCCCTTGACACAGCGTCCTAAAATGGTATTCATGGCATAGAAATCAATTGACACATAGAAAATCTGAATAAAAATAGCAGAGGAAATGTTCTGAGTTTACTGTGAAAAGATTGACAGACTTGGATGGGATGTGGATGGTAGGACAGTGATAGGCTCTTTGTTATGTTTATATTTATTCATGGCTTTACATAGCTGACACAATAATGTAATGCATGGAAAAATGTCAATCTGGAAAGTTTTATGAGCAAAAATGTATTTATGCAATTAATTATGAGCAAATATTCCTTGTGTTGTGATCTGGGAAATTTGACCTGAAGCAGTTTCTTTTTCTTGTGAATATTGCCAAAATGATACACAAATAATGCTTTTTTTCATTGAAAAACACAGATTATCATAAGCAATGAGGCCTACAATCAATCAGAAATGATCACAAGAAATACAAAACCTGTGCTAATTGGAAGAAAACAAGAAGCCTTGTCATTAGTTTGATATTTGGGACAAATACAGTAATATCACTCATAGGGCTGTAAAACGATTAATTGTGATTAATCGCGTCCAAAATAATAGTTTGTATTTCCATAATATATGTGTGTACTGTGTTAATGAGTTATGTACCGTATATGTAAATATACCGACGTGCATGTATATTTAAGAAAAATGTTATATTTATATCTATTATTTGTGTGTGCATGTAAAATATATACATTTATGTATGTGTGTATCTATCTATCTATCTATCTATCTATCTATCTATCTATCTATCTATCTATCTATCTATCTATCTATCTATCTATCTGTCTATCTGTCTATCTGTCTGTCTGTCTGTCTGTCTGTCTGTCTATCTATATATGTCAAGCCTGGCATACCCTTTGCAAACTGTCACAGTCTATGGGTAAGTCCAAAGTTCTATACCATTCCAAATAGTCCAAGCTGTTCTTAAACATCCTAATTGCCCTGTTTCATTGGGAACAGCTTGTTTTAATCAACTCAACAGGTGAAAAACAGAAGCTCTCTGCTCATGGCTAAGACAAAGGAGCTCACTGAGGACCAGCGGCTGCACATTGTGGCTGCTCACAATTCAGGAAAGGGCTATAAGACCATATCTAAATGTTTTGAAGTTCCAGTGGCTACAGTGCAAAGTTTTATAAAAAAAATACAAGACTTTCCACAATGTGAAAAATCTCAGAGGACGTGGTCGGAAGCCAAAAGTGACACATGTGCTGGCCAGGAGGATAGTGAGAGAGAATCAAAGGATCACAACCAAGGCCATCCTGATGAATCTGGGCTATGCTGGTGGCAACGTCTCAAGGCAGACAGTCCAATGGACACTGCACACCGCTGGGTTCCACGGACGCAGACCAAGGAGGACACCACTTCTCCAGATAAAGCACACAAAAGCCTGCTTCGCCTTTGCAAATGCTCATCTGAACAAAGAAGAAGAGTTCTGGTCTTCTGTTTTTTTGGTCAGATGAAACAAAAATTTAATTATTTGGCCACAATGATGTAACCTTCATTTGGCGTAAAAAAGGAAAAGCCTTAAACTCTAAGAACACCATCCCAACTGTCAAACATGGTGGTGGGAACCTAATGTTTTTCAGCTGGTGGACCAGGGAACCTAATTACAGTAAACGGCACCATGAAAAAGGAGCAATACATCAAAATTCTCAACAACAACATCAGGCAGTCTGCAGAGAAACTTGGGCACCAGTGGACATTTCAGCACGACAACGACCCAAAACACACAGCAAAAGTGGTGAAGAAATGGTTAGCAGACAAAAACATTAACGTTTTGCAGTGGCCCAGCCAGAGTCCTGACTTAAATCCAATTGAGAATCTGTGGAGGGAGCTAAAGATCAGGGTGATGGCAAGGAGACTCTATACAACCTGAAAGAGTTAGAGCTCATCGCTAAAGATGAATGGGCAAAAATACCAGTGGAGACATGCAAAAAGCTGGTCAGAAATTATAGGAAGCATTTGATTGCTGTAATAGCCAATAAAGGCTTTTCTATTGATTATTGAGAAGGGTATGAATAATTGTGGACATGCCACTTTTTGTTAAAATGTAAATAAAAGCTGAGAAATATTTTTTTTTTCCACAATGATGCCTCTTGTACATCATCTTATTATCTTTTGGGAGAAGCCTGTTTCATTTCCGGTTGAATAAAAGTAACTTTAAGTCAGAATTTGCCAGGGGTATGAATAATTTCAGGCTTGACTGTATATACATACATGCATGCATAATAAATATACACAGTACACACACATATATAATATAAATATAAACCTTTTATTTTGGATGCGATTAATCGTGATTAATCGTTTAACAGCCCTACTCACTAATCAACATGTGTTTTCATCGTACAGATGCTTACTTTTCCTTATCCTCACCTATCTTTACACCTGGCCAGAATGTTGACTTTGAGCCTGTGAGAAATGTGTGCAGTCTGCTAATTAAATATGTGAGTATTTAAAAACAACCACCAGCTGTAAATAGCATGAATGTCTCTCCCCAGGGAAGCTGCCAAGCTGTTCTCTTTCTCACTTCTCACGAGTCACAAACAGCAATTTCAAGGAGTCTCCTGTCTCTGTTACAGGGGACCCGGTGTTATTTGTACAATGTGATTTTTTTTTTATGGGATGCAGAGAACACTGCACTCGAAGGATACAAAGGGATAGTATCCCAGAAGGCTGTGTGTGTACATCTTTTAGTTAACGAGGGCACCTTGCACCATTCTCAGCTGTTCTGTCGACATAGTTGAACTGTGCAAGAAAATACATCTTATGCGCTCACTAAACGTTTCTTCATTATGCAGCGTTTTGATTCATCCTGTTTCAACCAAGCCTGTTGCACTATAATTAAAGTGACGGGTTATTTATATCACATATATATATATTTAAATAACATTTAGAAACAGACAAAAATTTATTTTATGACTGCTGCTGTAAAATAGAACTGGCTACATCTATAAAATTTTGGTCACACTTTATATTAGGTGGCCTTAACTATTATGCACCTACATCAAAAAATAAGTACAATGTACTTAATGTGGTCACATTGCATTGCAAAACACTTTTGCTTCTATTAAGGTGGGATATGGGTAAGGTTAGGGACAGGTTTGGTGGTATGGGTAGGTTTAAGGGTGGGTTAGGGTGTAAGGGATGGGTCAACAGTGGTAATTGCAGAAATTAATTACAAATGTAATTACATAAAGGTTTTAAAAAAATACAATGTAAAAACATGTATGTACACAATAAGTACATTGTACCAGTTTATTAATTTAAATGTAAGTACATAGTAGGTAAGGCCACCTAATGTAAAGTTTTAGATTGTTTTAAATTTTAGATGGATGTTTTGTCGAATTTTGCTGAGTGTTTTAAACGTATGAATTAAGTACAGGTTAATGGTTGAATTGCCTTTCTATCCTGCCAAATATGTGTGCTTGTGTAGTCTTTGTTAAAAAAAACCCTTATTGATCTATTTAATCTATTTTAATCTATTTTACAATCATTAGCTACACTGATATTTTAGCATAATATTTTAAGTTCAGGATGTAGTGTACTCATTGGTATGAGTAAATGGTAAAACTGTTTGGACTATAAACCAGTGTGCTCATAATTAAAATAATCCAATAAAATAATATGGCAAGACACACCAATTTGCAATATCAACCAGCAAAATGAGCCGTTTTATACAGCTAAAAATAGCTGGACGCGGATAAGACCGGAAGCCAGACCCATCAAATTTACAAACAGCCATGCCTACTCTTACAGGTAGAAAAAGGTGGCTTATGGGAGCCATAATGTATGCTTTTTAACCTGATATTTTAGGGGTTCAAGCATGTAGCACTGAATCTACTGTAATTGTTAAAAAGGTCATGGATCAACAATCTCCACGTAAAACTGATCGTGCAGACCAAACCGTAAGTTGTAGAGACTTGAAACTTGGATGGATGTTAGTATTCATACCTCTGACAACATCACCAAGGCTCACCCCAATCTGCCTGATGGGGCGCTACAGTGATCAAACGTTCATAATCGCTCATAAACTGTTCTAAACTGTTGCAGACTCAAGTGTCTTAGGTTGTTGGAGTCCTTGGCTCATGCCGGACTTGCGTACTGGTCCTAGGTTTTTCACCCGATCGGAACCAAACCAGTGCAGAAAGATTCTCTGGAGAGTGAATATAAATGATTATCAAAAAAATACTCACTGTTTCAAAGGGATGCTAAAATGTTCGAAAGTGGCAGGGCCACTTTTAGTAAAATGCCTATATTTACTGAACCGAATGAGATATCTTCACCAAACTTAGGGCACTTATGTAAGAGCTCAATGTAAAGTCGCAGGACAAAGATCCCGGAGCTTGGCCACTTTATGGCTCTATAAGAGGGAAGAAACATAAAAATGGCTATACCTACACAACCATTGGTCATCAACATGAAAATTGCTATGCATGGTCTTGGTCCAAAGTGCCACAAGTGTCTGTAGGGACTTGTGTCTGTCAAAAAAAAAAAAAAAAAAAACATGGCCATCATTGGCTGATGAAGTTTGAGCACCTATTAGACATGGTTAACAGAGGCTGATTGAAATGAAATTCGTATTCCTGTTTGACTAACGGTCAAAGAGTTCTGTGAGAAATTCTAAAGAAATCGGCCACTATCGTGTTTGTCAAGGTCATAAATGATTGTGCACTGCGCGGTTTTTCGCACATACACACGATATTCATATCATATGACAGAACTCCTCATTCTGGACAACTTTACCTCTAGAACCACTGCTGTCAAACAAATCATTGTTAAATGATTGAGAAGATGTAAAAACGTCTGGGTTACGTATGTAACCCCTGTTCCCTGAGGACAGGGAACGAGACGCTGCGTCCTGGTGGACACTTTGGGAACTGCCTTCAGCATGACCGGTTCTGAAACAAGCTATAGAACAACGACAGTGAACTTGACACTGTCCGGCGCCAGCCTATGACATCATCAACAGGCGCCTGCTAGTATAAAAGCAGGTGCCTGAGAGCACAACACCATCTTTTTGTCTGACAGAGGTCTGTGCAGGGCCCGAGGCATGGCCCTGAGACGCAGCGTCTCGTTCCCTGTCCTCAGGGAACAGGGGTTACATACGTAACCCAGACGTTCCCTTCCGGAGGGAACTCTACGCTGCGTCCTGGTGGACACTTTGGGAACGTTTATCCCAACGCCGCCATGCCGAGGGATAGGTGATCAAACTGACTGAATGAGGAGTCAAGAAGGAAATCACCCCTGCATCAGCGAGAGTCGCTGGGGCCCAGTGACCTGCCACGGCTAGCCCGGCTACCTGTGCACGCAACTCTCAAGCGTGGAGGCCTAGAGGAAGCCTACTACACTTAGCTCCCTAAGTGAAGGAGCTCATAAACGCCCTGACCATAAGGGGCGGAGTTTAGGGAATGGAGGTCCCGGCAGGGAGAACGCCTGCTCTAGGGACCTGACTGCTACAGGTATAGATGGGGAAGCGGAGCTTCTGGAGAATGGAGGCTTCATAAAAGACTCTCTAAAAGAGAGGAAGCCTGACAACATTCAATCCACTAGCTCTTAGGAGTGGAGGTCTCAAAATAACCCTCCAGTGAGGGGAGACCTGGCTACACTCACGCTTGAAAGTACTGAAAGCGGAGCTTCTGGAGAATGGAGGCTTCATAAAAGACTCTCTGAAAAGAGAGGAAACCTGACAACATTCCCTCCACTAGCTCTTAGGAGTGGAGGTCTCAAATAGCCCTGCAGTGAGGGGAGACCTGGCTACACTCACGCTTAAAAGTACTGGAAGCGGAGCCTCTGGAAAATGGAGGCTTCATAAACGACTCTCTGAAAAGAGAGGAAACCTGACAACATTCCATCCACTAGCTCTTTAGGAGTGGAGGTCTCAAAATAACCCTCCAGTGAGGGGAGACCTGGCTACACTCACGCTTGAAAGTACTGAAAGCGGAGCTTCTGGAGAATGGAGGCTTTATAAAAGACTCTCTGAAAGAGAGGAAACCTGACAACATTCCATCCACTAGCTCTTAGGAGTGGAGGTCTCAAATAACCCTGCCGTGAGGGGAGACCTGGCTACACTCACGCTTAGAAGTACTGGAGGCGGAGCCTCTGGAGAACGGAGGCTTCACAGAAGACTCTCTGAAAAGAGAGGAAACCTGACAACGTTCAGTCCACCAGCTCTTAGGAGTGGAGGTCTCACTAGCCCTTCAGTGAGGGGAGACCTGGCTACACTCACGCCCGGAGGAAAAAGCCTATACTCGACACTGGGGGTATTCAGTGAGGCTGCATAGCCTATGCAACCCGAACTACCCGAGTGGAGCTTCTGCTCAGAGGGAATCTACAGAGTGGAGGTCTCATGACCTAACTACACTTGACACTGACGACGGCCTGTGAGGCTGAATAGCCTGTGCAGCAGGCCTGTCTAAGTGGAGATTTCCCGAGGAGTGGAGGCTTCGCCGAAAGGAAGCCTGGCAACACTCTGTGAGTGAGGCTGGCAATGTTCTGCGAGCAGCAGAAGGACTCTAAGAGTGGAGGTCCCATGACCTACTACACTTCAACACTGCAGGCGTTCATCGAAGCTGAACAGCCTAAACGACAGTACTGCCTGAGTGGAGTCTGGAGAGTGGAGGCTTTCTAAAGAGGGAGCCTTAACACACCTCCGTGCTTAGCAAGGAAGAGCTCTGAGAGTGGAGGTCTCATGACCTAGCTACACTCCAGCCTGAAGGTCATCCGTGAGGCTGACTAGCCTGTGCGACAGAAATACCTTCATTTTGGAGCTCTTCTGGAGAGTGAGGCCTGAGGAGGCCCGACACTCGATCCTGCTAGCAGCGCTATCTGGATTAGAGAATGCCCAAAGACTTCGCGTGAGCAAACACCACAAATGTGGTTTTGAGTAGGTGTCCTGAGCATAGCGAGGATCACCAGATTTGCAGTCTCTAGGCGATAGCGGAGCCTGAAAGCGGAGCTTCTGGAGAGGGGAGGCTTCAGCAGAAAGACTCTCTTAAGCGAGAGGAGGCCTACGACACTCTCCCTAGGGAAACTCTTCAGAGTGGAGGCCTCAGGAAAACGCTCTAGGCGAGGGGAGGCCTGACTACACTCGACGCTCAAGAAAAGGCAGATACTCACAGTCAGAGCCAATAATGAAAAAATTCTCATTTATCATCTAGCTCTGTGTAGTGGAGGCTCCGAGACAACATCTCCAAGGAGAGAAGCCTACAACACTAGTTTTTGGTGAGTGGAGGACTGCACTCCCCCAAAAAATAGTCAGCGAGGCACTCATGGGCCTGCCAGCTGCTATAACTGTGAGAGTGAAGGTCTCAGTACTGTTGGCTGTGACAGAGGGAGACCTATTACACTGTGCTATCACTTAGCTTGTATTAACCCGGGTGATAGCAGAACCCGGAAGCGGAGCTTTCAGTGAGGGAGGCTTTAAGCTCTCGAACATAACAAGCCTAACGACGCTCAACTGAGGAAGCTCTATCGAGTGGAGGCCTTGGAATACACGCCCTCTCATAGAAGGGAGGCCTACTTTGTTTTACACTCAACGCTTGTAGTGACAGGTCCACGGAGAGAGTTCACAAGCTGCCTTAACCTTGTGTTCTCCCGGCCTGTAATTCTGGGAAGTGGAGGCTTAACAGAAACACCTCACGTAGAGGGAGCCTAGCAACACTCGACCCAGTAAAAAGCTCTCATGAATGGAGGTCTAAAAATGACCTGCCACATTCAGCGCTAAGAAGTATTATCTTTATGTCTCTCTTCACAGAGGACTTCGCAGAGAGGAGGCCTCCTAGGCCTGCTACACTCAATTCTACTTCAAAGCGGGGCTTTTTAAAGAGAGCGGAGGCTCCAGTAAAACACCTCTCTCTCAGAGAGGGAGCCTTGACAACGCTCTATTCACCCTAGCACACAAACTCCCAAGAGTGGAGGTCTCACATATGTGTATATGAAAATACACAGGGAAGGTACCTGACCACACTCATGCAAAAAGAGTATTACTCTTAGCAGGGTTTGAGTGAGCGGAGGCTTCGGCAGAGCGATACTCCGCCTGAAGCAGCTTGACAACGCTCAAGAGGGTTATTCTCGTATGTATATTTTATTAAAGTGTCATTACTGTTCACATACCGGGCCAACAGACGGAACCTCAGTCTCATCGTTGGCCCAGCCCCGGAGTCAAGGGGAAAAGGGAGGGGCAGGTAGCCCCACACTGGCCTCGTCTCTGGCCCTTGGGCCAGGACGGGCCTGGTTTCCCCCCGGTGTTTAGGTGGAGGCGTGGACCGGCAAGGGATGCAAACCCCCGGGGCTCGGTCCAGATCTTTCAGCAGATCAGCCTGGTGCGCCTCTGCAACACTGCCATCGTGTGCAGAGGAGCACCGGCCACTGCCGCATATGCTTTGGAGCCTTCAGGGTCGATGTCCCTCGCTCTGAGAGATAGTTCGCAACCGTCAGCGAGAGACATCGTCACATATCCGCGCCCGTGCATTCCCTCAACATCAGCATGATTCACATGCCGATGCCTGTGAATGCGGGCTGAATATGGCCTGTCCCATTCCCTCTCGATCTCTTAAGCAGATCAGGAAGGAATGGGAGGCTCACAGGAGTTGGCTTTGTCATGGCCCGGAAGAAGCCGCTCGTCTAGTCTGCCGAGAGCGGCCTCTTCCCTCGCGGGCTTCCACTGTAGATACAAGCGGGCAGCCGCGCGGCCATAACAGACATCAACTCTTCATATGCGGGGCAGAGAGGCTGCATGGGCTCAAACGAGCTCATATTTGTTCCATTTCAACCTCCTGCTCGCCCTGGCTTGAAGCCAAAAGAGCACTCGCTGCAGAACCGGAGGATGTGAGAGACAACACATCATCCGCTAGCAGCGCATTCTCGTCTCCGGCTGACGTGCGCGAGCGATTAAACGCTCTCTCAAACTCGTCAGCCAGCTCCACCCGTGAGCCCCGCAATCTCGGCCGCCGAGCAGCCTCAGCTGTGGTGGGACCGGAGCAGCGTGGGGCAGATGGATGGCCCGATTCCCTCGAGAAAAGGGCCAGACGAGAACGGAGTTTCTTCAAAGTGAAACTCTCACAATGAACGCGCTCCGCTCTTCTAGAGCCGAGCGCGCATGCTCTTACACCTAAACACACCAAACAAAAGGTCGTGTGCGTCATCAAGTGTCAGATTTCTCTGACACGGATCCGCACACTTCCTAACAGTTTTCTTTCTCTAGGCATCGCTGTACTCACTCGTTTAGAACAGAGGACTCTGAAGACAAAAAGATGGTGTTGTGCTCTCAGGCACCTGCTTTTATACTAGCAGGCGCCTGTTGATGATGTCATAGGCTGGCGCCGGACAGTGTCAAGTTCACTGTCGTTGTTCTATAGCTTGTTTCAGAACCGGTCATGCTGAAGGCAGTTCCCAAAGTGTCCACCAGGACGCAGCGTAGAGTTCCCTCCGGAAGGGAACCCTACTTTTGCGAACTAGTCATAGGTTTTTCAAAAAAAAAAAAAAAAAAAACTAAACAAAACAAACAAACAAAAAAAAAACACTGCAGTACAATTCTCTTTACCCTTTGGGAAGCTATAATGGGGTTGTTTAAAAAAGGGGCCTGTCCAAACTTACCCAAAATCCTATAAAGCCTAAACGAAAACTCAAAACCTGGTGAGCACATGCGACAGATAAACAAGCATGGAAAGTTTTAAGAAGATTGGACCACAGCTGGTGCTATAACAGTCATAAATGGTACAAAACATAATAAGTTACCTGTATTTGTTATAATGTCTTTTTTCATATGTGCTTATATGCCTTAAAGCTCTTGAACCCTGGTAATCGCTGCTCGTAGCTATATTTCTGTTTGCGTCTACAGTGAAGAAGTGTGATGAATAGGCTTATGAATAATAATAAAATATCTTTTCATACCGAACAAATAAGCAACAATAGTTTTGAAAGTATTAAATGTACATACATAATACATAAAATGTATTATGTATGACTGCCCTCATGAAAATTAACCATGGTTTTACTGTAGTCAAATTGTGGTAAACATTTTTGGTGTATTGATTACCATTTGTATAACCACAGTTTTACTACAAATACCATGGTTAAACTATGGTTAGTGTAGCAAAGTAATGATGTCTTTTTTTTTTTATATTTGTAGTAAAACCATGGTTAATTTTCATAAGGGCTATAAATGCCAAACAATGTAAATTATCATGTAATTATTTCTGACCCATTTATTCATAACTGTCCATTCTATAAAAGTAGGAGGTATTTAGGATGAAAACATTCAAAAACTGATACTTTGTTCTCATAGTTTTGACTGGAATGCATCACATCCGGTGGCCAGTCGCACCGTTTTACCTGAAATATTTCACAGCCGTAGCTCAGATCTAAAAACAGATCCAGTTTTTCTGTCGTCGTTTGTTGTAAGTAATGAAAAAGTGGCTTAAATTGTTTGCTTATAGCTAAAATGGGATATAAGTATTTTAACACAGAAAAATAGCGCACATTACTTTTCAATGGTTCTTTGTTTATCCGCTGTAGGGAAAAGGACAGATGGCGTTTAAATAAGATTATTCAGTGTTTTTGTAAACTTTGTCTAGGTACTTTATGGTAGAAACAAAGGGAGAGAAGAGAGAGAGAGGAACAAGACATTGTGGCAAGGACATATATATTGGGTTCATTTTAACAAGTTAAAAACTGCAAAGTTAAGTTTTAGAGTTGAAGAGTTTTGTTGCATTTTGTGTTTTATTTTTTAAGATGGATAGTGTTTATTGCATTGTTTAACACTGTGCTCTGACTTTATTACTAGCCACAGTTGCAATATACCCAAAGATTTTTATTCATTTATTTATTTTAAAATGACATTGCGGATGTCTGTGTCAAAGATGAGCGGTGTGTGAGAACAGCTTTAGCTCTATAGTATAGCCTGATTTTTGATCTGATGATGATCATTAAACACCGAACACACCCAGACGCTCACATTCTCTCTGACTGTAAGAGATTTGCATATCCCATTAAACATACACACTCAGAACGAGCCTCTCTTCAGCTTTGAGGAGTGTTCAAGTCGTGTAGTGAGGCGCACTTCGCAAGCTGAGCCTCCCACTCTCCGGCACTGCCAAGTGCGTCATCCCGTCTCCCCTCTCGGCCTCTGGCCCTGGAGTGGCCCCTCAGCACCACTGGCTCTGGATCCATCCGCACAAGAGCCTGTGTAGGACTGTTTAATATATACTGCGAGCAATTATCTCCATTCGATTAGCTTCCATAATAATTGATTCCGTAGAAGTCAGAAAGCACCAGGCGTCGTGTCAAGAGATCCTGAAAAAAAAAGAAGTTATTTTTCTTCCCGCACCGCCATGATTTTTTTGTTCTTCTGTATTAATGTGTCAGTCAGACTAATTTATCAACTGCAATTTTTGAAGTGCCCTTGGGAAGAAAGTTGCTCGTCATCGCATACTCCCGGGTTATTAGGCGAACAGCTTTGAAAATGCGGCATTGTTTGTTAATATTACTTCCAGTAAGGATGGTTTCATAAACACATGCCAATTTATCACTGAGGATGAAGTAGCAGAACACATTTTCGTTTTATTATTTGAGCTTGTGTGTTCTGTTTGCAACATTCATCTTGTGCGTGTTCAGGTGTCACTTAGTGCACTAACTTCTAGACTGCTGATGGCACAGATCCTGCTGATGGGGATCTCTTTTACTGAGCGTTTTTAGTTCTTATAAAACACTCCCATAATTCCTCTTCTCCTCTATCCACCTCCAGTTTTCTATAAGCCATTTTAAGCCCCTCTCCGGGGTGGCATTACCGGGGATAGTGGTTCATTTGTTCTGTTTACGGCGTCGAGGTGATCTACACTCATCTCCCACAGCTCTGTCCTGATACACTCCCTTTCAGCGAGAAAGAAAGTTCTTCGCCTCTCTTCTGTATAGCATCTTGTTGGGATCATTCTTGAGAGTTGTATCGTAAACTATTGCATCTGTATTTCCCATTTAGGAAATGAATGAAATACTTGGTGCTGATTGATTTTATTTAGACTTTGATGCCAGCTGGAGATTATGTTATAGCCGGAGGAAATTTGCATATGCAGACCCAGCTGCAATAACTGTTTATTAAACATTTTGGCTACTCTTACAATGTTTTTCTAGTTTTTAAGCTTTGTAATGAAATCTGGGCCTGGTTATGAGTATGGTAGTTTGAGCAGTGTCTCTCAGTAGGTCTTTTCAGTTGTGTCTTTCGATTAGAGGGCAAAAATTAATACTTTTATTTAAAAATGAAGCATTAAATTGATCAAAAGTCACATTGAAGTTTAAAGAATTGCGAGTTTACATCTCGCAATTCTGACTTTTTTCTCAGTAATGTGAGATATAAACGCAATTATGAGTTATAAAGTCAGAATTGTCAAATATAAACTAACACTAAACTCGCAATTGTTTTAATGTCAGCATTGCAAGACATACACTTGCATTTCTGAGAAATAAAGTTGCAATTCTGCGAAACAAGATCACAGTTGTGGTATAAACTCAATACTAAGGTTATATCTCGCAATTCTGACTTCATCACATACAATTGTGAGATATAAATTTGCAATTCTGAGAACATATCAATCTTTTTTCCCACTCAAAGTTGGAAAAAAGTCAGAAATGCAAGATACAAGACTTTTTTAACAAAGAGACTTTTTAACTCGCAATTGCGAGTTTATATCACACAATTCAGATTTTTTTTAAATTTACAGTTGCGAGTTTATATCACACAGTTCTGACTTTATAACTCAATTGCAAGTTTATATCTAGATTACATCTAAAATGACTGGGCAAATGGTACAGAAGAAGCCAGTTGAAGTGAACCCAAGTTGCCATTCTTCTTTGCAAAGTGAAGGAATTTCAGCCAGCAGAATTACTGAAATGTAAGAAGTACACACACACACACACACACACACACACACACACACACACACACACACACACACACACACACACACACACACACACACACACACACACACACACACACACACACACACACACACACACACACACACACACACACACACACACACACACACACACACACACGTTGGGTTTACATGTTTTATGGGGACATTCCATAGGCGTAATGGTTTTCATACTGTACAAACCGTACTTTCTATCGCTTTACACCTACCCTACACCTAAACCTAGCCCTCACAGGAGATTGTCCACACTTTTACTTCATCAAAAAAACTCATTGTGCATGATTTATAAACCTGTTTCCTCATGGGGACCTGAGAAATGTCCCCACAAGGTCAAAATCTACTGGTATTCCTATCCTTGTGGGGACATTTGGTCCCCACAACGTGATGAATACCAGGTACACACACACACACACACACACACACACACACACACACACACACACACACACACACACACCAAGATCTTCTTTTTCCTTTTATTATATTATTTTATTATCTACACTGCCATTTAAAAGTTTAGTACCAGTAAGATTTTTTATGTTTTTGAAATAAGTCTCAAAAATGCAGAAAAAATGCAGAAAAAATGTGATGTTGTAAAATATTATTACAATTTAAAATAATGTTTTTTTCTGTTTTAATATACTTTAAAATGTAATTTATTTCTGGATTTTCAGCATCATTACTCTAGTCTTCTCATTATTCCAGTGTCATATGATCCTTTCAAAAATCATTGTAATATTCTGATTTATTATCAATGTTAAAAACAGTTTTGCTGCTTAATATTTTTTGGAACCTGTGATACTTTGTTCAGGATTCTTTCAGCCAGTCTTTGCATCCTGGGATGGGACAGCATCTGGAGCTGAACTGTTCTCTTTTTTGATCAGAAGTTTTGTTGGACTCACTTGGGGCCTTGTTGTTTGGCTATGTTGGACTGTTCGTGAAGTTGTGAACATTCATCACTGTCTTTGTGGTATTTAGAACCATTTAATTATGACCATGCTGGATAATTTGATGGTCAAACTTTGGCTAAATGTTGGTTAAACTTAAAGTTATAGAAGGTAATTTATTATGTTTCAAGTAAATACTTTCATGCCTAATTTATTTTGGAATTAAAATTAATATTAAATACACTGCTCTATGACATATCTTTCATGCAAATTTGAGAGTTAAATGTTAAATAAAATTGGACCTATTAAGATGAAAATTTAAATTTCAAGAATTAAATAATAGGTGCACTAAGTTTCACAATATACAACACTTTATGCAGTTAAATATTATAGTATTAAAGTATTAAAATATTAAAGCTTATGCAGTTAATGAATTGTTTAAATGACCAGTCATTAATATTCAGCAATTTGGAAAATATATACTGCATATATAGAATGCACAAATTAAAGTAGTTTACTGTAAAAAACACAGCAATGTGGAAAATATAGTTATTTGCTATAATTAGGAAATACAGGAAAATGCTGTAAATTAAATGACTGACAACCCTGCTGCCTGTATTTTACTGTAAAATTTACAGGATTTTTTTTTTACAGTTTATATCACAATTCCAATTGTGAGTTTGTATCACGCAACTCTGACTCTATAACTCGCAATTGCGAGTTCATATCACACGATTTTGACTTTAAAACCTGCAATTGTGAGTTTACATCACAATTCTGACTTTATAACTTGCAATTGTGAGTTTATATCACAGTTCTGAGAAAAAAAAGTCAGTATTGTGAGTTTGTAGCACACAATTCTGACTTTATAACTTGCAATTGCGAGTTTATATCACAATTCTGATAGAAAAAGTCAGAAATGCGAGTTTATACAATTCTGAAAAAGTTGTATCATGCAATTGTCTTTTGTGAGATAAAAAGTCACATTTTTATTCAGTGGCAGAAACAGGCTCCTATAGTTTTTAGCTTTGATGATAATAAAAGTTTCTTGAGTAGCAAATCAGCATATTGAAATGATTTCTGAAGGATCATGATACTGATGACTGGAGTAATGGCTGTTGAAAATTCAGCTTTGCCATCATACAAAGACAGTTACTGTAAATTGTAATAATATTTCAAAATATTTTATTAATGTATAAGTTTTACAATATTAATATTTATGTATTAACTGTATGTTACTTTTTCTACCCTTGCTGAGGGTAAGGCACTTTCAAAAATATTTTAAACCTCAAAATTTTTACCAGTACTGTAGATGCAAAAGTTAAAGTTTCACAGAGTGAGATAATTACAGAGTAACCTTTCTTTGGAAATGATTAATTCTTTGGAATTATGAATAATGCTTAATCATATTTCTCTTCACAGTTCACTCGGTGAAGTGCTTTTGCTATGTCAGTAGAATCAGCACATGAATTCTCCACTTTGCATTCAATTTTTGCTTTTAGCCTTACCTCATTGTATCAGGCTGACTCAGTTAATGTGTGAAACAACACATCTTGTATATGTGAAATATCATGCACAACTTATGTGCAATCAGATAAGTGTCACATTTTAAGTGTAAATTATAAGCATATTAATTTCAGTGTAAATACAATTGATGTCAGAATGCCTGTCTTTTTCCTTATTAACAAGAGCACTTGGGCTGCATGAACTCCAGAAGTTTGTGAAAAACTCGATCATTATGTTCTCCAGCATGAAGTAAGAACAATCCAAAGAACATCTTGAGCTTCAGTGGAAACCGATCTGACTGTCTGTACGAAAGAGCCACATGATCCGTGTCACAAATTTATTATTGGCTTATTTCATTAGCGAACTAGCAATAGTGCAAAATCTGAAAAATGCAAAACCTCAGACTTTACTGTAAGTAGTCCAACCAAGCTATAACAAATATCCAATCAGAGGTCCAGCATTTCCTTGAGTTGTCTTTGAGATTCACCCGTGCACCAATTTTTAAACAACTACTTTTCTCAGACTGCCACTTTTCCTGCTGTCACACATCAGTCACATGTTCTCTTCCTGCTGTCAGAATAACTTGTCTTTGACCCAAGGGTGGATCCACAGCTTACGGCCCCTCCTTTCATATGCATTTAGCTCCAGCATCACCTTCTCTTCCTCTTTCCGTGCTTCACTTCTTCTCACAGCATCTCACTGATCCATTCCTTCCCAGCTTGACTCCATCCACACTTTCACAGTTTTGGAAAACGGAGACATCTGGCCACCTGGGATCAATTTATTCTAGATAAACAACCTTACATTACTAACTTGCACAGCACACTGACAGATAATTTTTCTTTAAAAGCATTCAACAGTAATGCTTAGAATGTAGAAGAAGGTGATTGGATGTCTTTAAATTGTGCCAGAGGAGGGGCGGGGCCTAACGGAAGCATTCATTGCTGTATATGGAATAGGGAGGTGTTTTTCTTCAGCTATGGGCACTTGTATGTACCAGGGCTTTATTTTGTATTAAAGCTAAGAGTTTATATATCTATATAAACAAACAAAAACCTAAACAAAAGAGTAAACATATTTAAAAATGGAAATGCTGTTGATCTAAACCAAAAGGGAAAATCTGAACAAGATGTTTAAATTTTGGCATATCTATATATATATATATATATATATATATATATATATATATATATATATAAATATATATAAATGCCTTACTGATGTGATATGTGATGTGAAAAAGGAGAAGAATGAGTTCGGTAAGAGGCGGATTCGAACTCGGGTCCATTGGGTCGCACATTAAGAAATAAATACAACATTACGTTGTGTCAATCATGTTTACACACTTCCAAAACTTTTGTCCGTCATAAAAAAATTGGGATCAAGTATGTAAACGCATGTAAACATTCCTCGTGTGCAAGAACCATTAGTGGAAATAGCCTCTGCCAACAAAATAGACACTCTGTTCAATTTTTATTGTGTAAAATTTTGTTCTATCAGTCTTTACACAACTGTCTTTCAGTTCTGACATTTCCATCAGCCATCAACCATTGAGATTGAGCTGAAATATGTAATGTAATATTATTTATTAACAAAATATTTGTATTGGGCATTATTTCCATCACAGAATAACATTTTTTAAATGTTTCAGGAAAATGACTTAAATGACAGAATCTTTCTGTTATACAGCTAGGACATTGTTAGGGGACAAATTACATAAACTAATGAGTGTTTTAAGTGAGTTTACAGGAGTCCACAAGGCCAAACATGGCCGTAGTTGAAGAAACTGTCTTGCTGATCAGAAGCCATAGAAATGCTCTGTTCAAGACTCATAAATGCTGCCAGAGCTTCTATTCGCCTGTGTCATAAAACAAACCCTTGACACTGCAGTCTTTATCACTGGTAGCTGTGATGCCATGTTGGGCCCTAAGGAGGAAAGCCAGTAATGCTTGTTGTGGGGAATCAAGGACAGCTCCCTCAGAGATCATAAAAGAGAACACTTAAAACTTGACAATAGCTTTTTTGACTTTTGCAGCAAGTTGGCCATTTTCTCTCTCACTTTATCTGTGTCCCTCTCACTAAATATCTTACCAAGGTCCAAACAAACTGGCCCCATTATATCTATCTATCTATCTATCTATCTATCTATCTATCTATCTATCTATCTATCTATCTATCTATCTATCTATCTATCTAAAAAAAATATTAAAAAAATACTGTAAAATCTTCATATTAAGTGTAAAAAAATATTTTATTATTATTTTATTTTATATTTCCAGTTGTGGAAGTCCCCAAATGTCCGATTTTGACGATTTTGTTCAAAAGCAAAAAGCTAAATAACCACACACACACTCCTAGAGAAATAAATTTGTCCACAAACCCTTTGTGTGTGAAAACAAGTGAACTTTCATTATTGCCGATTCTGTCTAACCCACAAATAACTTCACATGCGAGACAGGATGATTGATACTCTTCATCACCCGGCCTCTCTCTCTCCTCCCTCTAATTTAATTCCCAACAACTGCCATGCCCCGTCATCCATACCAAAGTGTCTCACCAATGGAGCAGCCCCTATTGATCGACAGTAATAACACAAACTCTCCTGATACATCCGTGCTCAGTGCTGACGCAACAACACCAGCCCCTGAAAAGAATGGAAAAAAATGAGAAAACAATTCATAAAAGTATTAAAAAGCACAAATTGATTTTGTGATCAACAAATCAATCAGTTTTTCTCTGAAAATGTGCTTTATTTTAACTACTCGAAGGAAAAGCATGCTCGCAGATCAGCCAGTAGCATAAAGCGCCAGAGAAGAGAAACAGACAGCCAGAGATGAATGTGCGCAGCATATCCCCTCATTAGAACGTCTATCACCCCCATGGCCTTCCTCTCACAATGCCCCGTCCCCCTTTTGGAGGTTACCACGTCAGCATCCCAGTTTTGCTCCTTAATAGTCATCAAATTTTCTATCCACAGTGGTATAATCGGCGCAGATGAAGATGCTTTTGGACTCTGATCTAAGCAGTTTTTTCGTGCGAAAGGAAGCCCGGTAGCAAACTCCAACTCTGTTTTGTACCGCGGAGCAGCCTTGATCACTCTTACCCTGCAGTCTGTATATTTTCCAGTAAGGCCTTATATTTGCCACATCAAAGCTGTTGCAGATTGCTCCGTAATTCAGTTTGGAAAATTCTGCCAATACTGCAATTTTTTTTTAAAAAGTCTTAATTTCCCAAGAAAGTGCCGTGTTTATCTTGAATTATTTTTAACGGCCTTGTTTGTATTTTGTTCAGTTTTGCTGAGGGTGTTAAAATGGCTCCGAGTCAACTGTGCTCCGGATGTGAGGAACACCTGATTTCATCTCGGTGAGATGTCTTTCCCCATGATGCTTTGCTCAATCTGCTTAGCTCAGCTTAGAGTGTAAGGATCCTGTGACATAAAGCACCACAGAGTTGGGATCATGATCATGATGCTTCCCTCTTGTTTCTCATGAAAGCTATGTATTATTTATGACTAATTGTTATTTAGCACTTTTTTTTTTTTTTTGATGTTGATGTTGATGTTGCCAAGCGCTAATTTTGCAGCCCCTCCCCTGAGACCAGTTTTCACAATTGAATTGATTCCTGGTCAATAAAATCAGTTCCCGTTCTAATTTTTTGTAGAGTTGCTTTATAGACATTCTCATAACTACGTCACATTGTGGACTTAAAATGGTTGTAATGCTTTTTAGTGACTTTAGGAATCTAAGGCTATGTTCACACTGTCAGTTTTTGTATGAGTCTTGGAACGTCCGGTTCACACAACAACTTTCAGTAGCTTCTCGAATACTGTCTGTATAAACGTGCAACGGGAGTCAAGCCTGAATTCAAACTCCTGCAAATCCAATCACAAGATTACAATCATGACACCACACCCCATTTTTACATACCTAAACGCGATTTAACACCTGAACATAAATCAGCATTATAATTATTACCTCACACGATGGAAACCATCTTTGTAAAAAATATCTGAAGTGTAATTCGCTTATTTAGTTTGGCTCACGTCCCATTAGATTGCATGGAGAGGGCGGGGTTTATGACCTATACTGCAGCCGGCCACCGGGGGGCGATCGAAAACTTTTGGCTTCACTTTTCGGGACTCGTGCGACACACTTGGTTTGTGCAGCAGATTGGCTCACTCTCGCACTGAATAACGAGACACACAATTCACTCTCCAGTCCTGTTCTGTTCACACAGCATGTTTTCTGACAATGCGGTTGTGAGTCCTGAAAATGTATGGGTGTTAGTTTGACCAATGCTATCTCACACTATTTTACTAGGTGGCTAATTTGTACAAATTTGTACAACCTTAGTTGTATGATTTAGTACAATTTGTCTAGACCCCAGCGATGGGTAGGTTTAGGGGCGGGGTTAGCGGTATGTAAGATTTAGCAAAAATGTGTACGAATTGCAAAATATGTATGAATTGCCATGAGATTAGGTTGGTTTGGTTATAGAATGCAGTTGTCACACCTGTAAATAAACCTACTGTGTGTAAACATAACCGTATTAAAGACTCAAATACAGGACTGACAACCGTATTCTGCTGCTGTGTGAACATAGCCTAAGTGTGTCTGTGTGTGTTTTTGAGTCATTTTCTTTTCATGAGTTTTCTTTGTTTGTATTTTCTAAAATTATGTACAATCAGTTCATTATACCCTAGTTTCAAGGGGTCATTAAATGCATTTTTTAGGGGTCAAGCACCGAAGCCACCATGCCACCATCAGCTCAAAAATTCACTTAACAAAAGTTTATAACGTTTGAACCCCTTGATCTAAAAAAATTTAACTTAGTATACCTAATTACTCTCCTCATGCTGATAACATTTGATAGCTTATATTGATGCCGCGTTCCAGGCAACCCGTTACTCGTGTTTTTACAACCTTCTACCCGTGAAACTGCACCCGAACGGCAGTCAAACCCGTGACTTCCCACTCGTGAACTCGTACTAGATCGATGTACTCTGACGTGACATAGCCCACGAAACCACTATGTCAGCACCTGCGGGTGTGGTGTTTATGCAAGTGGTACACAGTGAAAAAATAGACTTTAGGACAAAATAACATTGCAAACAAATGAATAATAATGTAATAATAATAATAAATGCGTTCAGGCAGTTTGGGGTGACTTGCCTGGAACGCTACAAAGTCGTGAGTCGTGATTTGAAGTCGTGATTTACAAGCTTAAAAACCTGCCTGGAACGCAGCATAAGACTCCGCCCATTACAGTAGCAGCCATTTTGAAAACTGCACAGAAATGTCTAAACAGATTTTTTTATTCATCTTTTTTCAAAAGTTATGGCAAGAACTTAACGATATCGCGTCACAGATCTTTTCACACTGCATGACTATCTGGGGTAGCATTCCATCACTGCTGTGTTCACACTGCAAGATGGATCACACGAGAAGTGACATGGAAACAACGCAAGGTCACGCGTGCAAGACCGGAGTTCTGATGTGAGACTGGGATTATTATTAAAAATGGTAGCCTGCAAGAAGCTTGCCATACAAATTGCATGTTTGCAGCGAAAAGAAGAAAAAAGAAGCCCTTTTCTGAACCGAAACCATGCTAACTCCTCCCCCAACTTTCAGCTGGCCTGGATGTTGCTCTCTCATTGGCTGTAGGTAATCGCTGATGTTATTTTCAGTCAGAAATCATTTCACACGGCATGATTTTGAATCGCCGACAGGTCCAGATATTTAGCATGCCAAATATCTCACGGGTGTCAACGACTCATTGGTGATTCTCTCAGATCACGTCTTTGATAGTTCACACTGTGTGATTGTCACTCGCGTGAACGAGCACCGATTTGCCTGTGATTTCGGGCATTTGTTGGCATTTTCTCAAAACCGGGGCTAAAATCGTGCAGTCTGAACTCAGCATTAGTCAACACTATGATCTGAGGGCCCATGCCAAATTTGGGAACAGACATTTTTCTTATATCTTTTGGACAGAAAATCATGATCTTGGTGTCTGTGGATTCCTTGGCTCATGCCAAATCAGAGGATTTTGCCAGGATCTGATAATCTGTCAGTCTGCCATTTTGAAATGTCATAAATTGCAATATCTTTTAAACGATTGAACATATCGACACAAAAATAGGTAGGAATCATCAGTATCATTGTCACAGCACAGAGGTAGGCAGAGACGGAGGTGAATGTATAAGATAAAAGGTAAGTTTATTAACAGGTTTGGTAAGTATATTGAAGCAGGTATTGAGGTAAGAGTTCTTATCTGAGATGTCCAGCGTTCAGGTAAGTAAATCCAACTATGGAACCAGGAAACCATAGAGTCCACGGGAAGAGCATGCAGGGGTGTGATCGGTAGATCAGACAACGAGGAATGAATCTGTCCGGGTATACATAGGGGAGCTGATTGGATCCAGGTGAGTAATTAGTAATCAGGTGACAGTGAACGTGTGTGTGTGTCTTCAGGGGGCGTGGTTGGTGGATCTTGCTGTGGTAGAACTCTGACAATCATGTTCTGGAGGTACCTGAAAAGTCCAAAGACAGCGCCACCTAATATTCCAGAGATATAAGGATTTTTGCAAAAACACTTACTGCATTTGCAAACATTATCCAAATGTAACTAAATCAATACATTCCTTGGCTTATGGCGATTCTGATGTCTCATTTTTCATTTTCCTTCATTTTGTTTGTCCTCCATTTTAAAGTAAATGAAAAACTGTTTTTTTTTGCTACTCCTCTACAAATTTAGTCCAAGTTTGTCTAAAATGTGATCAGTTCATCTCGCAAAGAAATGACTGAACAGATTTGTGATATTCTATACAGTTCCCGAGAAATATCTCTTCGAAATGTACTGTGCCTGTATTTATTGACTTTTTTGTGCATTTGATATGCACATTGTAAAACTTTTAGGCTGTTTTGTGTAATGTGCTTTGATGAACTTTTTATATGCTTGCTGTACTTGCTGCACCTTATAATTTTAGATTTTTATATTATGTTTTTCAAGGTTAGTTTATAGTTTATAATCCACATGACTCCAGTCTAACAATAAACATCTTATGAGGTGAAACTTCGCTCTTGGAACTTATTAGCTAGAAGTAATGGTTTGAGGTTAAACAACATCTTAATGATAAATTTGTTTATGTAACATGCAGATTTTTAAACTTTGCAAGGTGTTAATTGATGTACTGTGGTTTACTTGTGGATTATTGTGATGTTTTTATCAGCTGTTTGGACTCATTCTGACAGCACCCATTCACTGCAGAGGATCCTTTGGTGAACAAGTGATGTAGTGCAAAATTTCTCCAAATTCTGATGAAGAAACAACTCATATACATGTTGGATGACTTGAAGGTGAGCAATTTTCCTCAAATTTCTATTTTTGGGTGAACTATTCCTTTAATAGCAGTATCATTTTGGTATCAATCTTGGCCTTCACTTGGTATGAGATCAAAATGAACAAAAGTGGTGTGGCCCGTCCCTAGTGCACAGGGTTCATGATATCTATAAATAATCTCAGCACACAGCTCACAAGGGTAGTTTCCCAGCTTTCTCTCTGATATTACTAAACCTTGATTCAACACACACATTTGTTAATTGTGCAAATTCTGCAATGTCTGCATTTAAGGAACATTATCATTTCCCTTGAGTCACGGCGTGTTATGAATATGCAGATGTCCACAGAGATGATCTTAATACATCTGTGACTGTGCAAATTAGGCAGACTATGGCTGTTTCATTTTAATCATTTGCAGGTGCAAGTAGGTCCTTGGCACCTTAATTAGAAAACGTTCTGGGCTTTTTTATGCCAGCATTCTGTGATAGTATCTGAATGCTTTAGCTTGATGAAACATTGTGAGATCAGACAGTACTTGCACTCAATATATGTCAACAATAGTGGTGCAGTATGAGAATAAAAGAGAAATAATGTAATGATTAGCACTATCCATAATATCTAAATTCAGCACAACAGAAGGAAAATACAAGGGAAAGGAATATATTGATAGACTGAGTGGTTCGCCAGGGTATTTTTGAATACATAATGAGCAATAACTTCTGACTCTATTGACGTTTGGCTTCAGAAATACAGGGTTACAATGATAAACATTAATATGTGACCCTGGACCACAAAACCAGTCTTAAGTCGCTGGGGTATATTTGTAGCAATAGCCAAAAATACATTGTATGGGTCAAAATTATTGATTTTTCTTTTATGCCAAAATTCATTAGTAAATTAAGTAAAGATCATGTTCCATGAAGATTTTTTGTAAAATTCCTACTATAAATATATCAAAATGTAATTTTTGATAAGTAATATGCATTGTTAAGAACTTAATTTGGAGAACTTTAAAGTTGATTTTCTCAGTATTTTGAGTTTTTTGCACCCTCAGATTCCAGATTTTCAAATAGATGTATCTCGGCCAAATATTGTATTATAAATATTGTCCTAACAAACCATATATCAATAGAAAGCTTATTTATTGAGCTTTCATATGATGTATACATCTCAGTTTTGTAAAATTTTACCTTATGGCTGGTTTTGTGGTCCAGGGTCACATATGTAGATGCCACATTTGGCTGTAAATTGTTAGTAGCACCAGACAAAAAACAATAGGTGCGTTCCATTCGACCGTAAGTGGACTGCGAAGTGGACTTCACAGGGTATTCCGCCATCTTAAGTGAGATTCCAAACCAAAGGGAGCGAACATGTTCAGTTCGAAGGGCACTGCGAACGGCATAGGGAATAAGGGAACATCAGTACTTCACTTCACAGGAAGTGGACGGGGAAAACTACCCAACTGTCATTGCGCACCGCGTCACCAGTTCGAAGTAATGATGGAGAAGAGCCGTTTAAGTTTTTTTTAAGGCTCTGAAATGAAGCGGTTGCAATAAATGTTGTTATTATTATACAAATTAGAGTGTTTATGAATGGTTATGGCGGTTAATGTTACATTTGCATATTGTATTTTATGAATGAAAGTAAAACTGGCGAGGTGAAGCTCTGTCTTGTTTTATTTAATGTTATCACAGGATAGTAAAATATAGGCTGTGTGTGGGGAAAAAAAAGTGCGTGAGATAAGACCACAAAAATCTGTTAATCTGTTAACGGTCTAAACATTTACATTTGGACTATATTTTTTTAGATACATACGTTTATATGTATTTAAATTTGAAAGTAAAATAAATTACAATATTTATTTATGTTAAATCATAATCTGCGTGACCCTGCCGTTGATTTGCTTTGATGACGTTCCAGGGCATTCCAAATGAGCGATTATTGTCAGCGAAGTCCACTTCAACGGATATACCGTGCTAAGCGAGTAGGGAGCAGTGAACACTGCGTAGGGACCCTAGGTGCGTTCCATTCGACCGTAAGTGGACTGCGAAGTGGACTCCACAGGGTATTCCGCCATCTTAAGTGAGATTCCAAATCAAAGGGAGCGAACATGTTCAGTTCGAAGGGCACTGCGAACGGCATAGGGAATAAGGGAACATCGGTACTTCACTTCACAGGAAGTGGAGGGGGAAAACTACCCAACTGTCATTGCGCACCGCGTCACCAGTTCGAAGTAATGATGGAGAAGAGCCGTTGAAGTTTATTTAAAGGCTCTGAAATGGAACGGTTGCAATAAATGTTATTATTATACAAATTAGAGTGTTTATGAATGGTTATGGCGATTCATGTTACATTTGCATATTGTATTTTATGAATGAAAGTAAAACTGGCGGGGTGAAGCTCTGTCTTGTTTTATTTAATGTTACCACAGGATAGTTAAATATAGGCTGTGTGTGGGGAATAAAGTGCGTGAGATAAGACCACAAAAATCTGTTAATCTGTTAACGGTCTAAACATATACATTTGGACTATATTTTTTAGATACATGTGTTTATATGTATTTTATATGTATTTAAATTTTAAAGTAAAATAAATTACAATATTTATTTATGTTAAATCATAATCTGCGTGACCTGCTGTTGAATTGCTTTGATGACGTTTCAGGGCATTCCAAATGAGCGATTATTGTCAGCGAAGTCCACTTCAACGGATATACCGTGCTAAGGGAGTAGGGAGCAGTGAACACTGCGTAGGGACCCTGTCGATCGGAACGCACCTCCTGTCGATCGGAACGCAACTAATGACTGTTTTCAAACAAGTCTTCTGAACACTCCTCTGTCTGTAATTGGTTGGACATTCAGATAGCCCCGCCCCCAGTTCACACTATTGGTTGAGCCAGTGTTGCTATGCTGAACTGGTCAGGATTCTTAAACAAATAGCAATGTTTTCATGATGCTACACAGTGATGTGATGTAATATGATAATAAATTGTGATGACAAAAAGTAACCACATACCTTGCAGCACCTTTTGAACACAGTTTTAGATACAGGTGTTTGCATAGGAAGGTTAGTTGTGCGGGTTGTGTACGGACGTTAATTAAAGGTTTGAACTCTTATATCCTTTAAGATAGAACAAACGCTTGCAATTATTTCAAACAAGCTATGATGAAAACCATGCTTTCTTCAATCTGATTCACTTTCCTCCCTCCTTCAGATCAAACTCCTCAGGCTTGAAGTGCTGGCTACAAACACGTGTACCGCCACGAGAGTACATTTGGCAAGTTCCTCTGTTCTAGCTGCTGCTATCCATCTCTCTCTTAATTTTTCCTTTTTTGGAAAGTTGTGGAAATGTAATGATGTTATTTTTTTGCAATTGGAGCATAACAGTAACAGTGTAATAACATTTGCTACGATCCATCATTCTACCTCTAAGCAGAAGCTGCACTGTTTATCCGAGTAATATTTACTTGGGTACAGTTTTATTTTAGGTTATAGTTTTTGATTTTTTTCCCCATTTTAATTTTAATTTATTCAGCATTACATCACTTTCTCACCAGTGGATTCTCTGCAGTGAATGGGTGCTGTCCAAACAGCTGATAATAACAGAACAAAAATTTATAGATAATTTGCTTACCCCCTTGTCGTCCAAGATGTTTATGTCTTTCTTTCCTCAGTCCTAAAGAAATTATGTTTTTTGAGACAAACATTTCAAGATTTTTCTCCATATAGTGTACTTAAATGGTGCCTATGAGTTTGAACTTCCAAAATGCAGTTTAAATGCAGCTTCAAAGGGCTCTAAACGATCTTACCTAGTGAAATGATTGGTTATTTTCTAAAAAAAAAAGACAATTTATATACTTTTTAACCTCAAACGCTTGTCTTGTCTAGTGCTGCACGTACTCATGACAGTAAGAGTATGTCGAAAAACTCCCATCTCATTTTCTCCTCCAACTTTAAAATGGACACATTTTACCTACATCAGACCTACATCGCTGTTTTACCTTTTTTTGTAAAGGTTTTTTTATCTTCTTTGCACATGCACTTTGTAAACGCTTGGTTGGTACTTCTGCAATGATGTATAACATTTTGAAGTTGGAGGAGAAAATGAGATGGGATTTTTCGACATACTCTGTCTTGAACCAAAATACATGCAGAGCTAGACGAGACAAGCATATGAGGTTAAAATGTATATAAATTGTCAATTTTATTTTATTTTATTTTTTTTTAGAAAATAACCGATTTTTCACTAGACAAGACCCTTCTTCCTCGGCTAGGGTCATTTAGAGCCCTTTGAAGCTATTAAAACTGCATTTTGGAAGTTCAAACTTGCAGGCACCATGGAAGTCCACTATATGGAGAGAAATCCTGAAATGTTTTCCTTAAAAAACACAATTTCTTTACGACTGAAGAAAGAAAGACATGAACATCTTGGATGTCAAGGGGGTGATTAAATTATCTGTAACTTTTTTTGTTCTGGAAATGAACTTCTCCTTTAAAATGTCCATCCCCTGTTGTCCGCTCACATCAAAATCCACCAATATATTTGTTTTGGAGCTTTTCACTTCATAACATATTAATTAACTAACTGGAGTTGTGTGGATTGCTTGTGGATTATTGATACCTGATCTCATGATGAAAACGTAGCTGTGGGAACTTTTTCACAAGATGTGAAATATGTACCAATAAGTACATATCACTCTAGTTTTCAACAGAAATGAACACTAGAGGTGGTAAAACAGCAAGCAGTTGTAATCTTTTTGTACACAGTTATGATTACAGTTCCATATGTTTCGCTTTTCCAGACGTAACAAGCTGGCTTGGTAGCTCAGCCAGCATAGAACTGGATTTAGAATGCTGAATCCTTGGGTACGGATACCTTTAAAAATATGACTCATAATTAAAAAGCTGAAAAATGAGAGATTGAAAAACAAGCTGTGAATGTCACGTTCACTATTGTTCATACCATCGGGCAGGTTTAGGTGTAGTGCAGATGGTACGTTATTTTAAAACGTCACAGAGCATTAGAGTTATAGCACCACTCAACAGACATTTCAAATCAAAACTGCACTGACACGTACAAAACCAACGTCACATAAAACCTACTATATGTACGTTCATCTGTTACGGGAAAAAACAACAACAACACTCTTTTAGTGCCACTCAGTGGACATTTCACATCGAATATGTCACGAAACATATCTTGCGAGAAAGTTCCCACAGGTACGTTTTCAACATGAGATCAAGTTGGATTATTGTGATGTTTTATTTAGCTGTTTTTTTTTTTTGATGAGCAAATTATGTCCTGTAATGTTAAATTACAAATCTGTTCCGATGAAGAAACAAACTCATCTACATCTTGGATGTCCTGAGGATGAATATATTTTCAGAATATCTTTATTATTTGGGTGAACTATTCCTTTAATGTGTGCTTAATGTAACTTGAAAAAACTCTGTAACTGTGTCAGTATTTAAAGCAAAAAAAAAATAGCTTCTTTCCACTATTTGCATCACCAGAAAAAACAACAATGACTGTTTTCAAACAAGTCTTCTGAACTCTCCCCTGTCTGTAATTGGTTGGACATTCAGATAGCCCCGCATCAAATTCACACTATTGGTTGAGCCAGTGTTGCTATGCGAAAATGGTCAGTATTCTTAAACAAACAGCAATGTTTTTAAAACACCACAGAGACAGATTATTTAGGCAACTTAGCACACAAAATGGTTGTCTCTGCATATTAAACTGTGATATGAACGAGTAATTTAACACACTTCAGCTTAAACTGTGGTGTAAATAATACAAGAGTGACAATGTTTGAAGTCTCTTGTCTGCGCTGTCCTCTGACCAAATAGAGCATCTTCATTTCTGGCTGCTGTGTCAATTTCCATTTCCCCGAATTGTCCAGATCCTTCATTCTGAGCGTGTGTGTCTTAATCACACCATCAGCTTCATTTCAGCAGAAACCTGAGCAAAACGAAGGTAAAGAACAGGAAAAGGTCAATCCTTCATCACAGCTTACAGCCGATAGGGTGATTGAAAGACATGATATTTTCACCGGAACAAGACAGGGCTGTTGGATAGCCTCCGACTTTACATAAAGCAATTGTGTCACCATAAAACAGAATGAAAACTCTTTTTTTCTGTATAATTTGACAAACACTTCCAAGTACGTGCAGGGCATGTTCATAGTTTTGCGTGCCCTTTTTGCTCTGACCTGGAATCAACTTTCTGCGTGACGATTTTTACCTTATTCACAGTGTCAAAAGAGTAATTCCAGCCTGCTTTGAATACAAATGGTTATTCAGTTTGCCTTTGTACAAGATGGCTCGACTCATTTAGACAGAGCGCCGTGGTCAGTTCATTGTTGAAGAAAATAAAGAGAATTGTCTCAATTAATGTTTTATTTCTAAAAATAAAAGAAGCCAGACAGAATGAAGACAGGCTGTCCTTAACCTCAGGTGATTACCAGGATGTCAATGTGTTTTTGTAACGATTGTTTGCTTTAATCAGACGCAAATCTTGTTTTCAATAATTAGCACATGCAGGTGAGAAGGAGGGGAAAGTCATTTTCCAAAGAGTTCATGCATTCATAGATCAATATAATGAATTTTAATGCCACACTGTTTACTCCTGCCAGGAAGAAGTTAATGCAGAATTAAAATAATGTAATTCATCAGCTGAGTACTGTTTTGTTTTCTTAAATTGTTTACTCATCCTCATGTTGTTCCAAGCCTGTATTACTTTTTGCTACAGAACTCAAAATAAGATATTATGAAGAATGTTGGTAACCAAATAGTTTGGTTACTACTGACTTCTATTGTATGGAGCCTAAGGCATTTCTCTAAATATTTACATTTGTGTTCCATAAAAGGGTGAAAGTAATGGAGCTTTGTAACTTGCAATCGCATTTTAGTGCCACATAAAAAAAAAAGATTACGAGAATAAAGTAAAAATGTTTCGAGAGCAAAGTCAAAATGTTTAGAGGATAAAGTCGAAATTGCGAGAATGAAATCTAAATGTTTCAAGAAAAAGTCGAAATTTTTCAAGAGTAAAGTTGAAAAGTTTAGAGAATAAAGTAAAATGTTTTGAGAATAAAGTCAAAATTGCGAGAATGAAGTTAAAGTGTTTTGAGAATTAAGTCTAAATGTTTCGAGAATAAAGTTGAAATTGTGAAAACGAAATAAAAATTTTTCGAGAATAAAGTCAAAATTATGAGAATGAAATGTTTTGAGAATAAGGTCGAAATTGTGAGAATAAAGTCTAAATGTTTCAAGAATAAAGTCTAAATAATGTTCTGAGAATAAAGTCGAAATTGTGAGAATGAAATCAAAACATTTCAAGAATAAAGTTGAAAAGTATCGAGAATAAGGTTGAAATTGTGACGATGAAATCAAAATGTTTCAAGAATAAAGTTGAAAAGTTTTGAGAATAAGGTTGAAATTGTGAGAATGAAATCAAAATGTTTCGAGAATAAAGTCAAAATGTTTTGAGAATAAGGTCGAAATTGTGAGAATAAAGTCTAAATGTTTTGAGAATAAAGTCTAAATGTTCTGAGAAAAAAGTTGAAATGTTTAGAGAATAAAGTTGAAATGTTCTGAGAATAAAGTCAAAAAAGTTTTGAGAATAAGGTCGAAATTGTGAGAATGAAATCAAAACGTTTCAAGAATAAAGTTGAAAAGTTTCGAGAATAAGGTAGAAATTGTGAGAATGAAATCAAAATGTTTCAAGAATAAAGTTGAAAAGTTTCGAGAATAAGGTTGAAATTGTGAGAATGAAATCAAAATATTTCGAGAATAAAGTCAAAATGTTTCAAGATTAAAGGCATAATGTTTCGAGAATAAAGTCAAAATGTTTTGAGAATAAGGTCGAAATTGTGAGAATAAAGTCTAAATGTTTCGAGAATAAAGTCTAAATGTTTCGAGTATAAAGTCAAAAAAGTTTAGAGAATAAGGTCGAAATTGTGAGAATGAAATCAAAATGTTTCAAGAATAAAGTTGAAAAGTTTCGAAAATAAGGTTGAAATTGTGAGAATGAAATCAAAATGTTTTGAGAATAAAGTCGAAATTGTGAGAATGAAATAAAAATAAAGTCAAAATGTTTTAAGATTAAAGGCATAATGTTTGGAGAATAAAGTCAAAATGTTTTAAGATTAAAGGCATAATGTTTGGAGAATAAAGTCAAAATGTTTTGAGAATAAGGTCGATATTGTGAGAATAAAGTTGAAATGTTTAGAGAATAAAGTTGAAATGTTCTGAGTATAAAGTCAAAAAAGTTTAGAGAATAAGGTCGAAATTGTGAGAATAAAGTCTAAATGTTCAGAGAATAAAGTCTAAAGGTTTCGAGAATAAGGTTGAAATTGTGAAAATGAAATCAAAATTTTCTAGAATAAAGTCGAAGCTGTGAGAATGAAATCAAAATGTTTCAAAAATAAAGTCAAAATGTTTCAAGATTAAAGGCATAATGTTTTGAGAATAAAGTCGAAATGTTTTGAGAATAAGGTCGAAATTGTGAGAATGAAATCAAAATGTTTCAAAAATAAAGTCAAAATGTTTCAAGATTAAAGGCATAATGTTTTGAGAATAAAGTCTAAATGTTTTGAGAATAAGGTCGAAATTGTTAGAATAAAGTCTAAATGTTCCGAGAATAAAGTCTAAATGTTCCGAGAATAAAGTTGAAATGTTTCGAGAATAAAGTCGAAATTGTGAGAATGAAATCATAATGTTTCGAGAATAAAGTTGAAATATTCAGAGAATAAAATCTAAATGTTTTGAGAATAAATTCAAAATGTTTTGTGAATAAAGTCGAAATTGCGAAAATGAAATCAAAATGTTTTGAGAATAAAGTCGAAATGTTTAGAGAAAGTTGAAAAGTTTTGAGTCAGTTTGTACTTTGTACAACTAAACTACTGTGAAAAATGTAGTTTAGTTACCTTTAATTAGCCACTGTCCAACACTGACAGCAACAGTGTTGATGTGATATTTGATTTTGCAGGCCATCCTGATTCTGCTGTCATAGTACAGTAATCTGAAGCGCTGTGGAGAGTGTTTTTGATCATTTAAAGATTCGGATCTACTTGATATTCCCACGTCTGCTTACGAACAAGGTTTTCTCGGCCTAACAAATCCTGCATAATTCATAAATCACCTGCACTGTCATCTTTCATAGCTGTCAGACCTCTGCGTTTGTTCTCTTGAAATACTGTGCGCATCTATACCATCAGGATTTCATCTATATAACTTTTGTCTCTTGACATATTCCTGCCGCTGTGTTTAAATACGTTTGTGTGGCTTTGACAAAGGCATGTCACACATTAAGCCAAAAGCCTCCAGACAGATCCATGGGTTGATGTTGTTGTAAGCATTGTTATTCTTTATTAAAGACACCATCTCAGGCATGGTGGTAGCAGTGAATGAGGGCTGGTGTGCCTGAGTCTGACACACGGGAAAAAGTGGAGTGATGAAGAGGTAATTAAAGACAGGAAGAGGTGAATATGATTTTGGGGGGATCTGTCTGTAATTGGACACATGAAAGACACAAGTAGGGTGCATCGCTAGTGCTGCTGCTCCTTATTAGCCGCTAATGTGAAAACCAATATTTCAGCCCACGTCAAGGTGCAGTGGGAGACGGCAGCTCTCTCCGACAAGTGTGGGGTCCCCACTGAGAGTTTGAGAGCATGCCAGGCATTGTCCTCCATCCTCCTCCTGTTTAATTCGCAGACAGATCCTGGTTCAAATAGACCTTCCCTGTTTTGGCTGAAAGCTAGCTCCTCTGTGTCAAATCCGACGGTTAAAGCACACATACCCTAGAGTGAAATACCCCATATCTTACCACTGTAATTAAAAGAATATGCCTCACTATTGGACAGAATATAGTCAGAATTTTCAGCTTTTTAGGAATTTGTACTTGATTTTTTCCACCCCAGTGTTTTTCTATATAATATAGAACAATATAAAACATCCCAAGGGCAATCTTTCACTCTAGTGCTTTTGGTGCATTCAATTTTTTTTATCATTGTAGTTCAAATCACAAATGTCATTTTTGAACTGTTTTTTACAATCACAGAGAATCAAAGCGAAGTGAATAAAAATCATACAG
>NC_133384.1:16670173-16849124 GCF_049309525.1 Garra rufa
CAACTGGTTCTTAGCCTAATTCACAAACAAATGACTTTTATGGTTCTTTTTGAGTGAATCATACAGCACAAGTGTTGTCTGATTCACAATTGAATGTCTTTTATGATCTGTTTTTTTTTAAGTGAATCAAAACGAATCAAAATCATACAGCACAACAAGTGTAGTCTGATTCATGAACAAATTACTCTTATGAACTGGTGCTTTTAAGTGAATCAAAATCATACATCACAACACGTTAGTTGGATGAACTAATAAATGACTCTAATGAACTGGTTCTTTTTAAGTGAATTTGAAGTAATACAGTGCAACAAGTTTAGCCTAATTCACAAACAGATTACTTTTATGGTTCTTTTTAACTGAATCACAATAATAAATATTGTCTGATTCACAAAAAAAAATACTCTTAAGAATGGGTGATTTTTAAGTGAACAAAATCATACAGTGCAACAAGTTTAGCCTACTTTACAAGCACATTACTTTTATGGTTCTTTTTAATTAAATCAAATCATGCAAAATCTACAACACAAGTGTTGTCTGATTTACAACTGAATGTCTTTTATATCTGTTTCTTTTAAACTGAATCAAAACCATGCAGCACAACAAGTGTAATCAAATTCACAAACAAATTACTCTTTTGAACGGGTGCTTTTCAAGTGAATCATACAGCACAACACATTAATCGAATTCACTAATAAATGTCTCTTATGAACTGGTTCCTTTTAAAGGGGTCATCGGGTGCCCATTTTCCACAAGTTCATATGAATCTTTAGCGTCTTAATAAAAGGTCTGTAATAAACTTTGGTTAAAAATTCTCAATAGTAGTGTAAAAAACACCCTTTTACCTTGTCAGAATCAGCTCTGCAAAAAATCAACTCATTTTATTGCATGGGCCCTTTAAATGAAAATGAGTCGACACAATGGCGATTGTATTCAGACAGTTTCAGCTCTGTGAGGGCGGGTCTAAGGTAAGTTTTCAGTGAATCAAAATCATACAATGTCATTACATTACTTTTTAAAAAGCTTTTTGGTTGTATTGATTGTTATATGAACTGCATAGTTTGGGCTCGGATGTGTGAAGTTAAAAAGGAAATTACAGCAATTGCTGAGAGAAACAAATCAGTATTGCATCAGAAACCATGCATCAATACCCACACTTCCCTTTTTATATGCCCAAACCATTCCCCCAAAATGCTCCCAAAACATTATTCTCCCAAAACAAACAATTGCTCTGCTGATGGTGGCAGTTCCGACATTTGGTGAACATAATGACGAATATGACAGATTTGTCAGTAGGAACCATTATGTTTTCTCTTTGAGATGTAGTTTGATATATGAAGTACAATGGATGCAAGACTCAAGAGCTTGGTGCTGCTGGGAATAACTCATGAAAGCTTGACTTCTTCTCTTCTGTGATGGTAAATTACTCTGACACGCTTTGTCCTCGGCTACATGCAGAAAAGGGGAAACTGTTTTTTTACAATGTGTTTTTCCTGATACAAACCAACTTATTGATATGATTTAAATGTGACTCACTTATGTGATTTAAATGATCTGCATATTTCTTACAGTGCATATACCTCGGCTGGCGTTTGGAGCGGAGAACCTGCGAGGAGACGCAATGAGCTGCTGTGCATTATGACGAATGATTTTGAAAAACATTGGAGATCCTGACAATTGATTGTTCTGCGCATGACACCGCATGTCACAGGTATGCCCTCATTACCGGCCACACATCAGGTGATTTCACTGGGACCAGAAGGGGAATGTCATGTTATCACATCCAGAGTGTCACGTCATGTTATATTTGCCACGGCTTGTCACAACGGTGGCGGTTCAGCGCTTGTGATGGTGTTTATAACGGTATCAGTTTGCAAACAAGCGCCTGTCAGAAAACTTCAACATCCCGCATGACTTATTTCCAGAGAATTGTGGAATATAGATGATGTACAAGGTGGAGAGGTGGATTCAAGGTTAAGAGTCTTCATTTATACCAGTGTTACATATTGCATAGCTTTCAGCATGCAAATTCTTTTCACAACCGCATATATTTTAATGCTAATTGACATTCAGCAATGGTTATGATGTGGAAGGTGGGATATTATGCCTAGCACATACTAGTAGTGTTTTTTTCTAAATAGCTAGAAAAGACCAGACATCCTGTTTTCCCCCCAGGATAGTCCTGTGTTTCAGCTTGACTTATTAAAGAAAATCATGTTTTCTCAAGTATTTCAAAAAATATTTACGACTGGGTGATCCGAGCGAGTAATAGTGTTCTGTCATGCAAGAACAGCCTAATCAAAGGTAGCCAAGCTCCTCTTAGAACTAAATTACTATCCAATCACAATTCTTTAACTTGCAGTTAGTGAAGGCGTGATAGGTGGAGACACCATGTTGCCAAGTCCACAGTATTCCTGTGGAATTGGGATACTTTAACACTGTTGTCACGGGTTGCTTTTCTTATCCGCAGGTTAAAGCGACCCCAATATTTATCCCCTGGAATGCAAGTTTTACCAGGGGAACCCCTTGAAAGGTGACCGGGTTAGTTTTGGGCTAGTTTTCAGTAGCAATTAGGCAGGTTTTTGTTGTGATGACCTGGCAACCCAACTCTTTTGAGTTGACATTTCTTCATTATAGGTCTAAATTTATCTATTAAAAATAATTTAATTAATTTTAATTTAATTCGATTTAATTAGGGGTTCAAGCACGTAGCACTGAAACCCTATCATAATTGTTTAAATGGCCAAGGATCAGCAATCTTCATGTAAAACTGATCACGCAGACCAAACCATAAGTCGTTGAGAAATTGGAGAGATGGTAGTACTCACACCGTCTACAACATCACCAAGGCTTTCTCTAATCGGCCTGACGGGCCGCTACAGTGATTAAAAGTATGAATGGCTCATAACTCCTATACCTTTTGTCACAGGTTTGAGTGTCTTATGTCATCGGAATCCTTGACTCATAACGGACAAATAGTTTTTTTGGGGGGGGGGTATTTTGCATTTTTGGGAAAATCTACTTTTGCGAACTAGTCTCTGGAGAGTGAATATTAATAATTATAAAAAAAAAACCTTTTGACTCACCATCACAAAGGGATGCCAAAATGTTTGAAAGGGGCAGGGCTCACTTTACTAAAATGCCTATAACTTTTAAGATATCTTCGCCAAACTTACGTATGATTAAGAGCTTAATCAGAGGTTATGTAAAAAAAAAAAGTCATGGAGCTCGGCCACTTGGTGGCGCTATAAGAGGGAAAAATACATAAAAACAATCTTAACAATGCAGCCGTTTGTCCTATCGACCTGAAAATCGATATGCATGGTCTTGGCTATAAGGTGGCTACAAGTGGCTATAAGGACTTTTGCATATCTCAAAAAACATGGCTGGCTTTGGCCGATGAACTTTGACTACCTATAAGACAAGGTTAACGGAGGTCGATTGGAAAGAAACTTGGCCCTAAAGGTCTGTGAGAAATTTAAAAAAATTTGGCCACTGGGGGCTGGTATCGCATTTTTCAAGGACGTAAACGATTGTATATTTTTGTATAGTTTTCAACACATACGCACTTTTTCCACACAATTTTCACATCATACGATAGACCTTGTTTCAAACAACTTTGCTTCTACAACCACTGCTGTCAACCAAACCATTTGTTAAATGATTGAGAAAATGTAAAAAAAAATGACTTTTGGAATCTGGAAAAACAAAACAAAACACTGCAGTGCAATTCTCTGTACAATAATGATCAAAAAAAATTTAAACTTAACTTTTGGAAAGATATAACGCAGTCGTTTAGAAAAAGGGGCCTGTCCAAATTAACCCAAAATAGCTGGCACTATAACAGTTAAAAGGGATTCAAAAACACAGTGTGTCTATTGTGAATAACCTCAAATTCCAGAAGATGTTCATGCGTTCACACATACACCATATCTTCCCATCCTACAATCGTTCTCCTCATTCTGAACAACTTTGCCTCTAGGACCACTGCTGTCAATCAAATTGTTCTTTAAATAGTTGCCATTATTTAAAAAAAATCTACTGTTGCGAACTACTCCTAGGTTTAACGCTCAACCTAAAAAAAAACACTTCAGTACAATTTTCTGGACTCTCTAGGTCAATAATTATCAAAAAATGATGAACTTTTCCCTTTGGATAGCTAAAAGGGGTCATTTTAGAAAATGGGCAAGGCCAAATATACCCCTAAGCCTATAAACCCTAAACGAAAACTCAAAACTTCACAAAACTGAAGCATATGCGGCACATGATTCTAAACAAGCATGCAGACTTTTATGGACATCGGCCCATAGCTGTGGCTATAACTGATATAAAATGGTAAAAATGCTGCATTTCTATGGCAAATCCCATGAAATGGCTTAAAACGACCCTCTTCTTGCCTGACTTATGTCCATCTTCACAAAATTACGTGAGCACATCACGACAGGTGATTCTAAACAAGCATGCAAACTTTTAGGTTGATCGGACCACAGCTGGTGCTATGAGAGTCATAAAAATAAAACATAGCATATTTCTATGGTAAATTACCTGGATTTGCCAAAAAATACTTTTTAAATAATTGATTTAGGTGGTTGCAGGCTTGCTAAATAATATGTAATGTCTTTTTCCTTGTGTGCTAAAATGCCTTAAGCGCTTAAACCCTGGTAATTGCTGCTTGCAGCTATATTTATAATAATACATTTAATAATTTAATTAAATAATAAATATAATTTATAAAACATTTTTGTTTACAAAACTACTTTCAAAGATTTAACCAAGCTTTTAGATCTGAAACTTTTTTTTTGAAAAACTGCATAACATAAACCTAAATGACCTGCATCCAATCTATTCAGATTATATATCAAATGATAATGTCTTCATAACTTAATAAAAAGAGCCACAGCCACATTTTATTTATTGTGCTGCATTTGATAAAAAGCACAAATATGTAATTCTGCAACGGAGAGTGCATTTAAAATAACACTGACTCATTAATATTTAAATGATGCACTCATTAGAGGTAATTTTCCTCATATTCGTCTGTTTGAAGATGACTCTTTACTCTCTAAAGTCTAACATACAGCTTAGTATGGATGAGAATTTGATATTAGAAAGTGTTGAGGTTAATTGCCTAAGTAAAACATTCTATTAGGTTATCCGTTTGTCATCGCACCAATGTTTTCTTGATCTAAAAATATTGCACCAGATATTGAGTGTGTTATGATTAAATATTGATGCCCAATTTAGTCTGGTTTACTCTCCCTGTCTCCAGTGCTTCTGGAGAACGGCAGTATTGAGTTCAATAAAAGGAGATTGTTGGCGAGGCGTGCCGGAGCACAGAAAGGTCACGAGGTCAAGTTCACTGAGGGGGTGGAAAAAATCAGCATGCTGTCGGACGTTAACTTGGGGAAGGCCTGCACGTATAAATGTCAAAATAAAAAGAAAACCATTTACTCACTGGACATCATAAAGAAAATGGGCACGAGCAGTTTTACAAAAACATGACAGAAAGCAAGTGATTTATGAGGGTAAACAGTGATCTTTTCGTATTTTTGTTCCTTGGTTGATGGCTACATGAACAAAGTATTTGTTACTAGCAATAATATATTCAATAGATTTAAAGGAATACTTTACCCAGAAACAGGTTTGGAGAAATTTAGCATTACATCATTTGCTTACCAATGGATCCTCTGCAGTTAATGGGTGCCGTCAGAATGCCGACTCCATATTTCCAGAGAAATATGCACGGATTAAGCACAGTTTATAAGTGAAAATAATCCAAAACTGTTCTTTTATCAGCTGTTTGGACTCTTATTCTGATGGCACCCAGTCACTGCAGAAGGTTTATCAGTTATGTCAGTTGTGTTGCTGTCTATGCAGGGTCAGAAAGCTCTCGGATTTCATCAAAAAAAAAAATCTTAATTTGTCTTCTGAAGATGAACGAAGGTTTTACAGGTTTGGAACGACACAAGGGTGAGATATTAATGATAGAATTTTCACTTTTCACATTTTTCCAACCCTGTCATTATTTTTTGCTGGTGACTTCTGCTCAGGAGGAATACTCTAGTTGATATGGCTAAGTGAAGAATGTGTCTGTGCTTGGAGGACTTTGACACGTGAAGTGCACAGAGGGGTGCATGTCATGACAGCTCAGAGTGACTACATACTCACAGGCAGCTGCGCACACATGACTTTATTGATGCCAGTGGTAAGGGTACCAGGAACACATCACTAATATGTGGAGTTATCTTCTGGAGGGAATTGGTGGAAGGTAAAAACCCAGATAAAATTTTCCACGCAGGGTGCAGCAGTCTAGGAATGAGTGTGTGTGAATATTCTAGCAGCAGATGCTGCAGGCTTTGATGAAGTCATTGAGAGTCATGAACCCTCAAGATAAATGCATCAGTCTGACAAAGTACTGTTGTGACTGGAGAAACACTCAGTTTGTTCTTTCTTTCTTTCTTTCTTTCTTTCTTTCTTTCTTTCTTTCTTTCTTTCTTTCTTTCTTTCTTTCTTTCTTTCTTTCTTTCTTTCTTTCTTTCTTTCTTTCCACTTGTTTTTGTTCCTTAGTTTCAGTCATCCATCCATTCGTTCATATTTCCTTTCTTTATCCATGCTCTTCTCCATGCTCTTTTCTAGCATTTCTTTTTCTAATTCAATCATCTTTCCTTTACTTCTTGTCATTGTTTTTTTATACATTCCTTCTTCTTTATTCCATTCAGCTAGTGATCTTTCCTTTCTTCTTGCCTTTGTTCCTTCATGTGTTCCATCCATCTGTCCTTTCTACCTAACTTTGTTTTTGTTCAAACAATCAAGCCTTTCTGCTTTATTTTTGTTCCATCCATCCATCATCCATCCAACCATCTTCCCTTGCTTCCTTCCTTTATTTTGTTTCATTCATACTTTCCTCCCCACCTATCCATCATCCATCCATCCATCTTTCATTGCCTCCTTCCTTTGTTTTTTGTTTCATCCATCCTTTTAATCTCCATCCATCCATCCATTCATCTTTCCTTTCTTGTTTCCTTTGTTTTTGGTTCCATCTATATTTTCTTCCTTTTTCCATCCATCCATCCATCCATCCATCCATCCATCCATCCATCCATCCATCCATCCATCCATCCATCCATCCATCCAGCCATCCAGCCATCCGTCCAGCTTTCCTTTCTTGTTTCTTGTTTCTTGTGTTTTTGGTTCTATCTATGTTTTCTTCCTTCTTTCCATCTATTCATCCATCCATCCATCCATCCATCCATCCATCCAACCACCCACCCACCTTTTCTTCCTTGTTTTATTTATTGTTTCATTCATCCACCCATCCATCCATCCACCCGTCTGTCCATCCACTCATCTGTCCATCTTTCCTTATTTCTTTAGTTTTTGGTTCCATCTATGCTTTCTTACCTCCTTCTATTCATCCACATTTCCTTTCTTGTTTTCTTTTTTTGTTTCATCCATCCATACGTCCGTCCATCCTTCTGTTCATGTGTCCATCCATCCATCCATTCGTCCTTCCACTCATTCGTCGATCTTACCTTTCTTATTTATTTATTTTCAGGTTCCATCTATGCTTTCTTCCCTCATTCCATCCATCCACCTTCCCTTCCTTGTTTTCTTTTTTGTTTCAGCCATTCTTCCATCCATCCATCCATCCACTCATCCATCCATCTTTCCTTTCTTGTTTCATTTCTTTTTGGTTCCATTTATGCTTTCTTCCCTCCTTCCATCCATCCACCTTTCCTTGCTTCCTTCCTTTGTTTTTGTTTCATTCATTCTTTCTTCTCTTTTCATCCATCCATACATCCATCCATCCATCCATCCATCCATCCATCCATCCATCCATCCATCCATCCATCCATCCATCCATCCATCCATCCACCTTTCCTTCCTTGTTCTCTTTTATTATTTCATCATCCGTCCATCCATCCATATTTCCTTTCTTCTTTCCTTTATTTTTGGTTCCATCTATGTTTCTTCCTTCTATCCATCCACCCATCTGTCCATCTTTCTATTCATGTTTCTTTTGTTTTTGGTTCCATCTATGCTTTCTTCTTTTTTCATCCATCCATCCATCCATCCATCCATCCATCCATCCATCCATCCAACCACCCACCTTTCCTTCCTTGTTTTCTTTTTGTTTCATCCATCCATCCATCCATCCATCCATCCATCCATCCATCCATCCATCCGTCTATCCACACACCTTTCCTCCCAGTTTTCTTTAACCTTCTATTTTTTCTTGTTTCCATTCTTTGTTTTACTTTCATTCTTTCTTCTCTTTTTATCCATCCATCCATCCATCCATCCATCCATCCATCCATCTTTCCTTTATTCTTTCCTTTGTTTTTGGTTCCATCTATGTTTCTTTCCTTGTTTTCTTTTTTGTTTCATTTTTCCATCTTTCCTCTTTTGTTTCCTTTGTTTTTGGTCAAATTATGTTTTCTTCCTCCTTTCCATCCATCCATCCATCCATCCATCCATCCATCCATCCATCCATCCATCCATCCATCCATCCATCCATCTATCTACTTTTCCTTCCTTGTATTATTTTTTGTTCCATCCATTTGTCTATCTTTCCTTTTTTGTCTCTTTTGTTTCTGGTTCCATGTATGCTTTCTTTCCTCTTTCCATCCATTCATCCATCTTTCCTTCCTTGTTTTCTTTTTTTCTTTCATCAGTTCTTTCATCCATCCATCCATCCATCCATCCATCCATCCATCCATCCATCCATCCATCCATCCATCCATCCATCTTTCCTTTCTTATTTCTTTTGTTTTTGGTTCCATCTATGCTTTCTTCCCTCCTTCCATCTATCCATCTATCTGCTTTTCCTTCCTTGTATTATTTTTGTTCCATCCACTTGTCTATCTTTCCTTTCTTGCCTCTTTTGTTTCTGGTTCCATCCATCCATCCATCCATCCATCCATCCATCCATCCATCCATCCATCCATCCATCCATCCATCCAACCAACCAACCAACCAACCAACCAACCAACCAACCAACCAACCAACCAACCAACCAACCAACCAACCAACCAACAACCACTCACCCACCCATTTATCCTTCCTTTTTTCCATTGTTTTTTTTTTGTTCCATTCATAATTTAGTTTTTTCCCTCTTTCCACTCAGCTATTCTTACTTGCTTCCTTTTTCCTATTTTTTTTGCTTCCATCCACCCTTTACCCCTCCCCCCACCTTTTTTTTACATCCCATCCATTTTTTCCTTTTTCTGTTCATCCATCCTTACTTCCAGGGGCAGGGGGTTTGTGACATGACATTGACGGACGAAATAACAGCAGGAATAGTGTTGAGTCATCAAATAGGAAAGAGAATAACATATTATGGTGATAGTGATGGACCGGATGGACCAATCACACTCGATTATTCTTGAGATTGCTAGGGTAGATTTCCATTTGTATCTTGGGTGCCAACGAGTGCAAAGATTGAAAATGTGTGGTTTGAATTTTGAGTTTCAATCAGTATCCAGGAAAAATTAACTGAAACTCTTAGCATAAAATAATCTTTGTTGTTCAATTCACATTTGCACATTTTCTCAAAATTTGCTAAATATAAACCAAATTGATTTCAGCAGGAAGCATGGATTGGCATGGAATTTAAAACCCTCTCTTACCACTGTATCTAAAGCAGAGCTGATGGCCTTTTCAAGGAAAAGACATGTGTCATGTTTTCTGATGAGTATTTGACACGGAAGCCTGTAAGTCTCGTCAGCCTTCATTTGCAGTCCGAGGGTGCCGTGCACTTATGCAGTAGACTGAAATCCCTTATCTGCAAACTGGTTCAAGGTTCAGTGGCATTGATGACGGTTCATGACAATCTAGAGCAGACCAAAGGAAGATGATCTATGATTTAAAAAGAAATGAGAGATGTGAACCTACATGAACGAGTGAATCACTGTAACATTGTTTTTTTTTTTTTTTTTTTTTGTCAAAACTGTACTTCCTCTCTGTGGTGAGGATCGGTTCTTTTTGTGTATAAATTAGAAGTCATTAGCTGGAATTGCTTTTGAGACTCTATAGCCAAATTAATTTTAAGCACAGGTATTACTAAGCCTTGATGTGGGTAGAATGTCATGCTTTTTTAATCTAAGTCAGATTTTAAAAGAGGGCGCTTAGGGCAGTGCGAATGGCGTGAAGTTACTTACCAACTTTCATCTTTTTAAGCTATATTTATTTCAAATTTGAGTGTGCTATTTTCATGGTATGAATGCAAATGGCATGATAGAGGCTTCATTGTCTACATTATAGATACTTTAATCAATTTGTGTTGCTTTGGCTGAATTCCAAATACTGTTTTGGATTGATTATTTCGTAATTTGAATTCTCTAGTTTAGAATGAATTATTAAAAGCATGTTCATTATTAACCAGATTTCAGTGTTGTTCTCAATTCATGTGTAACATTTAATCTTAGTTATTCGAAAGCTCAGCCCGATTTCTCCTCAACATTCACTTCAAACCACAAGAAAACGAACAAACAGTCATTGATGTTGCAACCTATATTTCAGATTTGTCAAGGGTAGAAATGCAAAGTGTTTTTTTTCCCCCTCAAAGTTTAAGAACTTTTATCTAGATGCAAACTTTCTGATATCAAGGACACTTCTCAGATATCATTTTACCTGTCCAACTGTCAGAATATTTTACAGGTTTTTCCTCTTCAAATGTTTTGCCGTGATTTTACTGATGTGCAGCATCACTCAGTCAGCCCCTGAATTATCACCACTAAAAATGGTGTAAGAAAGTTTGTTTAAAAATAACATCTGCTCAGGTACCAACAATTTTATTTTATTTTTATAAGCTCTTCATGTTATTAGGTATTAATGCAGCATCTAAAACAATACTCAGAATTTCCATTAATCGATTATATTTAGAAATATTTTGACCTTGTTTTTGGTAAGATGTTTTGTTATGCTGAACAACTTTTCAAAATTTAAATATGGCACTACCCTGTCTTTTTTTTCCTTAGCAGAAGCTTCAGGACAATACACAGGTAACATATTTAAATAATTTCAGCTTTAATATTTTATATCCACATAATTATTTATTTAACGAGCAGACATCTAATAAGCGGGGTAATGTGGAATCACATGGTCATTATCGCCAAATAATTCCCTTCTGGGTGATACTCGATCACTCTGTGGGGGCTTGTTTTGCAATAATGACTGGCTGACTGTAGGCCTACATTATGAAATCATTTTAATGTCTTTCATGGCTTACTGTTTTACCTGACATGATCAGGTATTCCTGTTCTGCGCCAAGGAGTCATATAATTGCTTTTCTATGTAAACGTGCTAGATGAACGTGTTTGATTGTTGAGCTTGCATCTCACATGTTGTTCTAAAATAGGGTGAAAAATGTCCCTGTGTTACAACATGTTCAAAACAGCCTGCAAAATGACTGAAAAAACGAAAAAACAAAAAAAGAAGCCCAAACAGCCTGCTGGTCACCAGAGCAATCAAGCAGTGATTATTTTCACTAATATAGGAAGCTGCAAGATACTCACCCCCTTGTCATCCAAGATGTCCATGTCTTTCTTTCTTCAGTCGTAAAGTAATGGTGTTTTTTGAGGCAAACATTTCAGGATTTCTCTCCATATAATGCACTTCTATGGTGCCCCCGAGTTTGAACTTCCAAAATGCAGTTTAAATGCAGCTTCAAAGGGCTCTAAATGATCCCAGCTGAGGGAGAAGGGTCTTATCTAGTGAAACGATGGGTTATTTTCTAAAAACATTTACAACTTATATACTTTTTAGTCTCAAACGCTTGTCTTGAACAGCTTACTCCCACATTTAAAAATAAAGTTGATACCATGTGAATGAAAGTACACATAAAATATGAATACAATAATGAGACAACTAAGCAATTAGACTTGCAACAATTTCCTTAGCAGAAAAAGAGCCTTTTGCAAAACAATAAGCCTATGGATAGTAGGAATCATAAACATAAATTATAAGCTGCAATTGTTGTGTACAGTACCTAAATAACGTAAATAATAGTAAACGAATAGATAGATAGAATTTAAAGCCATTATCATGTTATAATCCTTTTTTAATCTTTTTGCTGTTAGCAATGGTTACTATTTTGCATTTATTTATTTATGAGTTCAGATCAAATTCACGCTGCAAACATAATAATTGGTAGTTATAATAAGAGTAAATAGAACTTACAAAAATTAAACACAAATAAAAATGTATTGTTCATGTAAATATAAAATAAAAGTTGCAATTGTTCTATACAGTGCAAAAATAATAATTCACGAAAGTAAATAAATAAATAATAATAAAAAAGAAAAATTATAGATCCAAAAATTTGAATTAGAAACTGTTTTGGAAAAAAAAAACAGCAAAAAAAAAAAACATTTGAACTTGTTTTATTACTTGTTTTTGTAATATCATAATTTAAAGTCATTATCATAATACCTTTTTGATCTTGTTAGTATTTGCAATGGTTACTACTTTCTAATGGTTACTACAATTAGAAAATGTAAAAAAGTACATTTGTACTTTTTTATTACATGTTTTTGTAATATCATAATTTTAAATCAATAGTATTTTCTATGGTTACTACTTTGCATTTATTTATTTGTGAAAAATATAAAATATCACAAATATCACAAGAAGTGTTAATTATTATGAAGTAAATAGAACTGCAAAGAAAAGCAAACATAATGTGTTGTCCCTGTAAACATAAAATAATAAGTTGCAATTGTTGTACACAGTGGTACATAAATAAATAAATAATTAAATAAAATAGACAGATAGATAGACAGACAGACAGACAGACAGACAGACAGACAGACAGACAGACAGACAGACAGACAGACAGACAGACAGACAGATAGATAGATAGATAGATAGATAGATAGATAGATAGATAGATAGATAGATAGATAGATAGATAGATAGATGATAGATAGATAGATATTCTAAATTCTTATTCTAAAAACATGCTGCTAATGTTAAAATACATTTTGATAAAACTTTACAATAAGGTTCATTATTTAACATGAACTAATACTTATACAGCATTTATTAATCTTAATTTGGGCATTTACTAATGTATTATTAAAATCACAAGTTGTGTTTGTTAATATGAAATAATGCACTGTGAAATGGCATGAACAAACAATGAACAACTGAATTTCTATTAACTTTAACAAAGATTAATACATAGTGTAATAAATGTATTGTTCAATGTTTATTCATGTTGGTTGTGACGACCTATGTGCGTCATCCCTGAGTTGAACTGGAATTGTGCCGCCTTCCAAAGGAGCTTTTGGTGGGCATGCTTATCGAGGACACCTGCTGTTGGTTTCCGGTCTCTTCCTTTAAAAAGGGCCTTATGACAACTGACTGCGGGCGCGGCTGCATTCTGGACTTTGCTTCGTTTGTTTTCTGTTTATGTTTTTGCATCATGTCCCCCGCACTTTTTTTGACCTAGCACCAATATTTCCGCCATTGTTCTCTGATTTGTTACTTAGATTTGAGTGAACTAACATTTAGCCAATCACAGCGCAAATCTCTTGGGTGTCCTCAAATTGCCACTTTGGTACTGTAAAATGGCCATTGTTCTTCTATTTAGAATTTATTACACTGTATGAACATCACCATACTGTCCCCCACACTTTTAAATTGGCTGCTACACCCCTGTCTCCCTCACAGTCTGCTTTAACTTTTGACCAACAAAAAGAGTTGTTGTTATTGCAAATAGATCATGAGAAAATGAAACAACGATCTGCACAGAGTAAACTTGAGTTAGAGAAGGCAAAAATGGAGCTGGACTATTTAAAACTCAAACTTTTACAGGAAAGTAAGGTGAATACTGATAGTTCACTAGAATCTGGTGCTTATGGAAGTTTTCCACTGCATCAAAATTTAAAACTTGTCCCTAAATTCAATGAACATGATCCAGATGTGTTTTTTTTTTCTCTTTTTGAACGTGTCGCTGAGATACAAGGTTGGTCCAAAACAAACTGTGTATTGTTTTTGCAGTGTGTGTTAGTTGGTAAGGCACAATTAGCTTTTTCTGCTTTAACTACTGATGAGTGTAAGGACTATGATACTGTTGAAGCGGCAGTGTTGAAAGTCTATGAGTGTGTGCCTGAAACTTATCGACAACGATTTAGATCATGTAAGATGATTCCAGGTCAGACCCATTTGGAGTTTGTGCGGGATTTAAGACGACATGTTACACGTTGGTGTGCATCCCTTGACGTTAAAACATTTGATGATTTGCCTGAGTTGATTATAATTTGAACTGAGTTGAACAGTTTAAAACCTCTGTTCCGGAGCAAATTGCAACGTATGTTAATGAACACAAATTTCAGTCTCCTGAAGAAGCAGCGTCATTGGCTGATAACTATGTGCTTACTCATAGGAGTACTGCTGCTGTTTGGCAGACACGGGAGGAAGCTGGCTTAGCTCATTTTACAAATACCACTTTACAGTCTGATCGCACATTTTCAAGCAAATTTGATCCGTCCAAAACTTGTAACTATTGGGAAAAGGACATTGGAAAGCTGACTGTTTGATACTTAAAAGTAAAAATAAATGCGTTGAGACGGGTAAATTTAAACCTGCTGTAATGGCCAATTCTGTTTACTTATGTGATACTGACACTGATATTAAACTTTCTAATGATTGTTTGTCTAGCTTTGCTCCTTTTATTACAGAAGGGCGAGTGTCTTTGTTGGATGGATCTATGGAAGTTCCCATTAAAATCCTGCGGGACACTGGAGCCGTGGATTCATTCATTTTAGAGTCCACTCTGCCATTTTCCTCGCAATTTGAAACTGGTGAGAGCATGTTAGTTCGAGGAATGGGATTAAATACGTTATCAGTGCCTTTACATAAAGTGAAACTTAGCTCTGATTTAGTGACTGGTGAGGTTGTGGTAGGATACAATTCTGTATAGTTCTCTTTTGTTAATAAATTTCGCATATTTTTGGCACTTTTGTGTGTGTCCCTGTCTTTGTTACGTCCTTTTGAGCCATGGTGTGTAGGATACAATAACTAATATTTACAAATGACACCTTACTGTAAAGTGTTACCGAAATTTGAAACATTAAAAGTTCAAACGACTTATCTAGAAAATGCATCTCTAGACCTTGCACTTTTTCCTTCCCACTGCTGTGTGTCTTGCATTTTAAAGTGCAAAACCATGTTCTATGAGAATAGTCTCTAATAAGACACTAAAAGATGTGTTTAAATCCTACAGTGCCATCATTGCAGTCTCCCTGGAGCAGGGGTTATGTGTCTTTATCAAGGGCACAATGGTTATACAGCACCCCTATTTGGGTTAACATTTGGGTCTGAAAAATCGTCAAAATTGTGAGCCGGATGAAGGATGGATAGAGGGATGGGTGAGTCTAGGACTCGTGGGATCTGATTTGGTGATGTGGGGAAGGCGAGGTTAGGGATGGGTTCAAGGGTTCAAAGTCAGTGAGAGTGGGCTTAATCTGATGGGAGTTCATCCAGGCAGGAGAACCATGCTGGGATTCATAGAGCTAGTCTTAAACCATATGGGACTGGAGATAGATATCCTTGTTGTCGTATTTTAAATTTTTCAAAGACATTCGGTATATAGCCTACAGAACCAGGTGCAGGCTAATTGTCGGGAGGAACAACTGTGTTTCATTTGTTCAAAAGCTTGAAAGAGAATTCACACCATGTTAGAAGCAAAAACTGTTATTTCAGCTATTTATGCATGCATGTATGTAGGTTTCTGGCTTATTTAATAAAAAAAATGTAACTACCTGAAAAGTCACCTTATGCAAAATAAGGCACTTAGCAAACCCAGAAAATCACAACAGCCTTTAAACTCAGAGCAGCTTTCCTGCTAATTGAAACATATTGCTTTCGAGACAGTGTGCAAAAGGCTTTTCCAGAAATGTTAAGCTGCTTTGAAAACTAGAACAAAAAATAATTTCATTGGAGTTATAAATGATGTCTTCCCTTTACTCTTGTAACTCATATTTATTAAAATTCATGCTCCAGAATCAGATATTGAAATCAATCTGGCCTTTTAGAAACTGCATTGCTAATATTTTTACTGCTGGCACCTTTTAAGTTGATGGGTGTTACCATGAGCAAATGGACACATTGATTTATATGAACGCTGGCTCGGCAGGGTCATAGGGTAACAGGCTGATCAGAATTCTGCGGTTTTGACTTCTACGTCCTGCATATAAGCATTTGGGCTGAAAGATGTCAGAAGCAGTGTTTTATATATATATATATACAGAATTTAATGGAATTTTGCCCTTATTCTGCACTTATTCTCACATTGATGGGGAAAGCAACTATGTAGAGTGGGTGTGGCTTATTAATGGTGTGTTTCACCATTATATTGAGATGTACAGTTGAAGAGTAAGCTTTTTATTTACTTGTGATTTTATGGGTCCTAATGGTATAATCGAAATTTATGGGTTATGACAAAAAAGTGAAACTAAATTTACTACATGTAATTATTACCTATAAGTAATTTGTGTTCTGTTTGAAAGTATCTTAAAATGTAATTTATTCCTGTGATGCAAAGCTGAATTTTCAGTATCATTACTCCAGTCATCAGTGTCAAACTCAGAATTGCGAGAACAAAGTCAGAATTGAGAGATATAAATTTGCAATTGCAAGTTGTAAAGTCAGATCTGTGAGATATATACTTGCAGTTCTGATCTTTTTCTCAGAATTGCATGATGTAAAGTCAAAATTGCATGATCTAAACTTTTTTTGCATGATCTAAACTTTTTAATCACATGAAGAGCCACTACATGTGGAGCACCAACCCAATACAAGAGTTCACATGAGGCAGCCTACCTTGTTTTGGCAAGTTCCTCCACCGAACGTGGTTATGTGTAATGTGCTGGAGTGATGGAAAGAAGTAGTTCAGGGTTCACCTGAGGAAACTGACTGAACTGAAGAAGCGTAATTGCCCTAAGCAATAGCAATAGCAAGCTCAAATCTTACCCTGGAGGGCCAGTGTGCAGCAGAGTTTAGCTCCAACCCTGATCAAACTCACCTACCTGTGATTCTCTAATGATCCTTAAGACCTTGATTAGCATTCTCAGGTGTGTTTGATTAGGGTTAGAGCTAAACTCTGCAGGAAAATGGATCTCGTGGGCCAGATTTGAGGATCCCTGTTCTACACCATACCAGTATCCAGAGTCGCAGAGCTTGTGTTTAGGACTCTGAAAGATACTAGTTCCATTCGCAGATTTCTAAAAACCTGGTGAATGTGTTAGGTGTAGCCCAACCTGCAGCTCTACAGAATTTCTGTTAGAGAGACCCATTTGCCAAAGTTTTTGAAGCAGCGAATACTCTGGTTGAGTGGGATGTCACTAGACCTCTAGCCTGGTAGACCATTAGGATCGCATCTACATTCAAGTGGGAGAACCTTGCTTGGGGACAGCGTTCCCCTTCCACTGTCCTCCAAAACAGACAAAGAGCGGCTAAGAATGTCTGACCTATGGGTATGAAATTATGTGTAGGGTACGGACTGGGCATAACAAGACAAGTTGGGGTCTTCCTGGGAAGGGATAGCTTGCAAAGTCACCACCTGATCTCTAATAAAAGTGGTGGGAACCTTGGGCACGTATCCAGGCCGGGGTCTCAGGACAATGTGAGAGTCTGCCGGCCCAAATTCCAGACACAAGAGTTAATGGAGAGGGCTTGAAGATCTCCCACTCTTTTTCAATAGTTGAACACAGTCAGGAGGGTCATCTTCATCTTCAGTCAACTGACTGAAGGGGCTCAATGGACTTTGCTGTAGGGCCTGAAGGACCACAGAGAGATCCCAAGAGGGGATGAGGTGCATCCTGGGAGGGTTCAACCTCCGGGCACTTCTGAGGAATCTGAGAATCCTGAGAGGGGCAAAGGCAGCCTCTGCAATCTTTGTGAAGCCACGAGACGACCGAGACAGCCCGCGGGGAAGGACCTTGCACTGAAATGTCTGCCCTTTGAAGGCAGACTGTAGGAACGGACTGTGTCTTGGATCAAAACATGAAAGTACGCGTCCTTCAGGTCTGTTGCCACAAACCAATCCTGATCCCCCACACACGAGAGTGTGGTTGAGGGTTTTACGTTTTGAATGGGAACTTGTGTGCACCAGAATCGACCTCTCAGCTTGGGGAACCTCCGTATGCCCCCGCACTGGACCCCCATCGAGGGTGGTGAGATAGGAGGAGTTGGTATATCGTGTTCTGGCCAAAGACAGAGCCTTCCGCAATTCTGTCAACTTCTCGCCCACTTCCGGGAAAACAGGCACTGGTCACTGGGAACAAGCGTCACCCAGGATGCCTATTGTCCTCCTGATAAGCACGGCCGCCATTTCAGCATCCGCCTCCAACTGAGAATCGGCCCCCGCAAAGGCCTGCTCAGCTGAGGGCCTCAGCTTCAGATGGCTCACATCCTCCTTTTGATGATCTTCCCTTTTTAGGAGCTTTGAATAGGAAATCAAGCCGTGCTGAGACAGACTATCTAAATGGTGTTTGGGTGCCCTAGAGCGACTCCTAGTGTCGTACATTCAACATAACGACGAAGTGATCGACAGAAAGGGAACTCAGAATTGTAAGAAAAAGTCAGAACTGCGAGATACAAACTCAGATTTGCGAGAAAGTCAGAATTGTGACATACAAACTCAGAATTGCGTGAAAAAGTCAGAATTGTGACATACAAACTCAAAACTGCGAGAAAAAAGTCAGAATTGTGACATACAAATTCAGAATTGTGAGAAAATGTAAGAATTGTGAGATAGAAACTCACAATTGCAAGTTTATATCTCACAATTCTGAAAAAAAAAACCCTGAATTGCGAATTGTCAGAATTGACCACACAATTGCAAGAAATAAAAGTCTCACAATTCTGAGATAAAATGTCCCAATTACCTTTTTTTTTTTTTTTTTTTTTTTTTTTTAATTCAGTGGTCGAAATATCAGTTTTGGAGTGAAATATGTGCAGTATTCAAGTACTAACACCATTAGTGTTTATCAGTGGGTGACTGGCAAACATTACTTTTCACAAATGCTCTGTGCTAAAAACGGCTGTTGATAAAATAACACTTTCACAAAAATACAATAAATACAATAAATCACTTTAAATAAGAATTAAGAAAATTTGTTTGGCCCACAAGCTCTTGATTTGCTGTTGGCCTTAACAGATGCTGCAGACACATTGAATAAATCCAGCAGATGAAGCATTCTGTTTCTGTTTATGCTTTCTGAACACTGCGGTCCCTGTGTAACTGCCTTGGAGGCCCTACATGAGAAGACACAACAGAAAAAAACAGCACGGGTTTAATCTCATTGGTGCAAATGCTCCCTACTCTTGCAGCTGGGATTATCATCACTGGTCTGAGAACAATGGGATTTCATGGAAGCTTAAATTTGAGCACATTGGATGGCTCTTTATCATCCCATTGAGACGAAATTTTTAAATGATGCTTTCACAGGGGAGTGATGCTCTTCATGTTTACAAGAGTGTAAAACAGCTCCCCTGGTTGTGCTGAAATTCTCACACACACAAAAAAGTGATTATGCCGTTTTAAAAAAAATGATTAAACTTAGCACTACCTTGGTGCTTCACCACCTGAGACATATTTTTGATGTGTCATCATGGTAATATTTAGGTCAGTGACATGACGTTAATCATTTCTGTCCTATCTACTAAGCTATTAAAAATCAATTAAAATCAGTGAACTTGAATACACCTCTGTATTGACCATGCATTTGGTTCTGTATTAAATTAATTATTGCAATCGTCTGGGAGGCATGAAGAAAAAGCCTAATTAAGAGAATGAAATTATTGAAAAGAATAAAAAACCTTGTTTAGTAGTTAAAATATGACATTTGAACAAAATGGCTTATCAATATTTGAAAAACCCTGGAACAAAAAGCATAAATGAAGACCCTCATGACTTTCTGTGAGGTCAATATGTGTTTTAAAATATCCGATAGTGTGACCTTTTTATGACAAGGCAAGGTTAGTTCAGGTTGTGAACTGTCATGTGGTTTGACTCCATAAAAAAGTAAAGTTTATGAATTAAGAATCCATTATATTTGTAAAAGAAATATGCTTTCCACCTTGAAAAATAACAATGTCAATACTAAGATGTTTATACTCAAATGTATTCAAGTGTAACACATAATGTTCACTCTAAAAAAATCCATCAAAATAGGGCAAAATGGACTGTATTAGTATGAAGGAACTATCTGTCTTGATTTTTTACAAGTGTTTTAACTGTTTTTTTTTTTTATTTATTTTGGACTTCATTAATTTGTGTTTTAGGCTAACTGAAATATCCATAAAATTATACATACATAATGCAATCTGAATTTCATAATCAGACTTCCAAAATTAAATACACTACCAGTCAAAATTTTTGAACAGTAAGATTTGTAATGTTTTTTTTTAAAGAAGTCTCTGCTGATCACTAAGCCTGCATTTATTTGATGGAAAGTACAGCAAAAACAGTAACATTTTAAAATATTTTTACTATTTAAAATAACTGTTTTCTATTTGAATATATTTTAAAATGTAATTTATTCCTGTGATCAAAGCTACATTTTTAGTATCAAAGTTAAATTATAGAAATTAATACTTTTATTTAGCAAGGATGCTTTAAATGAATCAAATTGATTATAAAGCCATTTATAATATTACAAAAGATTTCTATTTCAAATAGATGCTGTTCTTCTGAACTTTCTATTCACCAAAGAAACCTGAAAAAATTTCTACTCAGCTGTTTTCAGAATAATAATAACAATAAATGTTTTCTCAAATAATGATTTCTGAAGGATTATGTGACTGGAGTAATGATGCTAAAAACTTTAGCTTTGAAATCACAAGAATAAATTACATTTGTAAATATATTGAAATAGAAAACAAAGGAAAAAATCCAAACTTTTACAGTTTTTGTTGTACTTTGGATCAAATAAATGCAGGCTTGGTGAGCAGAAGGAACTTCTTTGAAAAACATTAAAAATCTTACTGTTCAAAAACGTTTGACTAGTAGTATACTTGTAATTAGAATAAGTACATTTTACAGTTAAAATACTTATAATCAGACTACAGTTACTTTTTTCTTGATTACACGATCACATATTATCCACACAATAGCAATACATTAGTTAAAATGTATTGCTTCTCCCTAATTTCTTTTTTATTCTCTAAATGTTAATTTCTAAAAAAGTCTACTGCTTATATACATTCAGAAAGTCTTCAGTTTTTGTGGACATTTACACAAAGATCAGTCATTAGTCAGGTGGTTACAAATCCTAGGGTTGTAAATGGACCTGTAAAACCATTTCTGGAGAATTTTTGCCCTTACCTAAGCCTTCTAGATATCAGAGAACAATTTAAAATATTGTATCAATGCATTCTGTGGCACCTTTAATATATTACAAGATTATCCTGTTAGAATAGTGATGGCTAAGGTCAAAAGTAATCTAAAAGTAATCAAAAAGTAGTGATTACATTACCTAAAATGTGTAATTTAATGGATTATGTTACTAACTACAATTTCTGTCATGTAATTTGGAATAATTACTGTTGTTTACAGAATGTTGTTTATTCATGCCTGAATGCCTGAATTATATTATATCAGGTGTATTTGTTGCAGGGCGGATCCAACAACACGATCCCATGAGGTGTTAAGAAGATAAGTCCAGTCCAACAGCAATCACAGCTTGTCCACGTTGGACATCAACTCAGATTTCATGCTTTATGTTGCAGAATGATTTGAAGGACAGCGATCCCCTTTGTTCCAGCCTGCACCTTTCAGTCTGATCAAAAGTTTGCAGCTTTTGATGTTTTAACCCTATCTCTTCTTTGAATAAATAACCTTGCTTTGAACCATATGGTGTCCTCTCTGTGCCGGGAGGGGACCGAGAGTGTTGCAACTCCCACCTGTGGTTTTAATTACGGCCTATGACGAGGTGAGTCAGCCAGGCAGAAACAGACGTATGGAAGCAGGACTACCGACCCCAGGTGTTTCCCCTTCCTCTGCAGGGATGAACAAACCGCATGGAGGAACGTGCAGGAAACAAAGTGTGACCTGACACCGAATGTTTGCTGTTTGCTATTCAGAATTGTCATTGGTTTTTAAATGTTTTCCACTTGGCAAGAACCATGTCACACCGTTTGGACACGCTCTCAAGATCAAACTCATCCTCGGATGATTGATATTCTGTGTACGTGCGGTACCTCTCCAGCTTCTTTGCCATAATGATCGGTGGATTGCCGTGAGACCTCTTGAGAAGAAGGGCCGAGCTGAGCACCCATCAAATTAGTCAGCTCCTGTTGTACCGCCCTCACTATACGTGCCGTGATCCTTCTCTTTCCAACACCCCCCTGCCCCTGGAGTTCACAGCTCGTCCACAACCCCTCCTCTACTGCTCAACACTTCTTCTTTTTCAGCCCTCCTTCATTCTCCTGACTTTTTTTCTTGTTCTCTTTATGCACAAATCCTGCTGAGTGTGTGGGTATTTCAGAGCATAAGCTGAAAGCCAAACCCTGCAGGTCCTTGTCTTTTAGGACCGGCGCTCAGATCTAGTCTTGTGTTTGTTTCAATTCCGTCGTGCATTTCTATATTTGATTTTCTTTGTCGAGTTAAAAGCGAGACGGCAATTTTGCTGAAATTTGGGTGGATGCAAACGCGATCCATCGATCTCCTTGACGTCTCTTCCTTAATATGCACTGGGGCGTTCGAAATGAAGGAAAGTATCAAATGAAAGAAACATTGCTACCTTGAAACCATCTTCAAATGCTGCGCTTCTGAAGCTTATTAATTTCTTACCTGACATTGGTAATACTTTGAAAAGTCAGTTTTATTTTTCTGTAATGTATTCTGTGAGGATTCCTTTGAGGCTGTGGCTCCAGATTTTATTCCTGGTGAGCGTTTCATATGGCTGCTGTATGTCAGATGTACAGGAAGCCTGCAGGCTCTTCCCAGGAGAACTCTGATGCAGGCAGACAAAATAAATGGGGTCGCGCAAAAAAAACCCTTGTGCTCTTGTGTTGAGTTGGTTTTAAATTAACACTACTGTAGCTGTAATCAGTTAGCATTTCTGCTGTTGGTTGAAATGAACGTGATCAGATTATTTAAAATGACTTTTGTAACTGTAAGAATTTATAAATTCAGCACATACCTTTGATGTGTCACACACTTTCTTGCCAGTCTCTTAGATTTTCTTTTTAAAGCTATGCTAATAGTGCTTCAGCTACACTTAATTCAGTTTATGTGTTTCTATCTTAGTTTAGGTCTTGGCACTGTTCTGCTGACTTTGGAAACTGTTTACTGTATTTTGTTACTTGATTCATATTGATTGGTTCCCTTCAAAATCTTCTCTTGATTTTCTTACTTTCACACACACACACGCACGCACGCACGCACGCACGCACGCACGCACGCACGCACGCACGCACGCACGCACACACACACACACACACACACACACACACACACACTAAATGGGGACATTACATAGACTTGTATTGTTTTTATATAGAAATAGTTATACATTTTCTAACCTAAACCTGCTCCTCACCCTAACCTCACCCCTCACAGAAAACGTTCTCAATTTTTACAATTTCAAAAAAACGTAGGTTTCCATTTTTTGTTGCCATATTCCATAGATGTTATGGTTTTATCCCCTTACCCTACCCCTAAACCCCTAAAAAAACTGTTTTAGATTTTCAAAACACTTCTTTGTGTATGGTTTTTAAGCTCTTTTCCTCATGGGGACCAAAACATGTCCCCACAAGGTCAAAATTTACTGGTATTACTATTCTTGTGGGGACTTTTGGTCCTTACCAGGTACCAATACCAGGTACACACACACACACACACACACACACACACACACACACACACACACACACACACACACACACACACACACACACACACACACACACACACACACACACACACACACACACACACACAATGGACTGGTTTCCATTTTATTTTATTTTTTTTGTGGGGACGTTCTATAGACGTAATGGTTTTTATGCTGTACAAACTACATTTTCTATCCCCTTACCTAACCATACACCTAAACCTACCATTCACACAAAATGTTCTGCTATAGATTTTCAGAACACTTCATTCTATATGATTTTAAGCTGTTTTCCTCATGGGGACTAAAAATGTCCTCAGAGGGTCAAAATTTACTGGTATTACTACACTACATTCCCTACATTATGATGACATTTGGTCCTTGTAATGTAGGGAATACCAGGTAAACACACAGGCAGAGATTTCACAAAATGACATATTTGGAAGAATGTTCATTCTGCTCATTTCCATACACTGAAAGTGAATAGTGACCGGTCAAGCTCCAAAACTGATTAACTAGCTAAAATGATTAAATTGACCAAGTAAATATATAAAAACAAATAAATAGAGAAGGATAAAGAAATAATAATCATACTGTATCTCTTCAGAAGACTATGAGTAGTCTGGTAATATAGCAAATGTCTCATATGAATTTCACAACACAGGAAATTCGTGCCTATATGTACTTATCACTGCAGTTTCCAGTTGGAATGAACACTACAGGCAGTAAAACTCCAACAACTTTTATTCCTTTTCATACAAAGAATGATTTACAGGACAGAGTTTTGATTAATAAAGCCTAATTTTCACACAATTACTTGCAGAACATTATGCTATGATTCGAAAACTGATACATTTGAACATTGTCATTCTAATTTAGTAGGTTTGGTCTGTAGCTCACCCAAATCGGCGTTGAACTTGAGTGATGAAGAGCTACGATACGATACCTGTGAAACTATGGTTCAACAAAACTGCTCAAATCCGCATGAGGAAGTTGAAATAGCATGGGTAGCATGGGCACAGGTGTTTTTATATCACTTTTGCATTTGCTAACACTATCGGGTAGGTTTAGGGTTGGGTTTTGTGAAGGGGATATTTCCAACACGATAGAGCATTAATCTTTAGCAACACTCTGCATTCTAAAAAATTAGGAAATATGGACAAACCTAGTGACTGGGTTGCTTTGACCCAATGATTGTTTTAAATGTTTAACCCAGCCTTCTGGGTAACTTTATTTAATTCAACTATTGTTTAAAATTTACTGTATGGCTGGGTTAATCCAAAATAGGTTATAAATTAAACATCAGACACCTAATTACTAGAGGCATCAGTAATTGTAATGCCAGACCAGCAGAGGGAGCCCTTACCCACACTGACTGTTGCTGCTCCCTCTGCTGCCTCAATGTAGCTTCCTGTTTGGCAGCCATAAAGGCAGACCATGCCAAACGAACCGTGAGTATTGTTTTGCTCTAGTGGACTCTACCAAGCGTTTTCCCTGTTTCCTAGTTCTTTTGCCATAGTCTTGTTTTTGTTTCCTAGTTTCAGTCATAGTCTTAGTTTTCCTAGTTTCCTAGTTTCGTTGTTTTGTTTCTTTTGCTACTTTGGACTGCCCACCTGGATTTTGACCCTCGCCTCCTTTTCGGATTACGCTTTTGTTTTGCCCTGGATGTTCCTGTTTGTTGGTATTTGACCCTGCCTGTTCGACAACTATCTGTTTAATAACAGCTTGCATTTGGATCTATCCACGCTGTCGTCGAGCCCGTTTGTTACAGAATACTTCGCCATACCACAGATCCAGCAGTTTTTACCACAGATCACCATGAACCCAGGATATTGTCTAGTTAGTCTCTGCCAGAGCAACCGGCTCAGAGCCACAGCACAAGATGTCTGCTAGCCCAGAGCCACAGCACAAGATATCTGCTAGCCCAGAGCCACAGCGCAAGATGTCTGCAAGTCCAGAGTCAATCAAGCCAGAGCCCGCTCACGTCATGTCAGCCAAGCCACAGCCTGTTCACGGCATGTCTTCTGCTCCAGAGTCTGCACCTACCATGGCCTTCCCTTCAGATGCAGTTCCTCAGTCCAGTCAAGTTACAGCTGCTGTTCCTGCCAAGTCAAGTCACGTCACAGCCGCTGTTCCTGCCAAGTCAAGTCACATCACAGTTGCTGTTCCTGCTAAGTCAAGTCACGTCACAGCTGCTGTTCCTGCTAAGTCAAGTCACATCGCAGCTGAGGTTCCTGAGTCAAGTCAAGCAGCACTTCCTGAGTCAGGTCAAGACACAACTTCACTTCCTGAGTCAAGTCAAGCAGCACCTCCTGAATCACATCAAGTCGCAGCTGCTCCAACTAAGTCAAGCCAAGCCACGTCTGCTTTAGTGAAGTCAAGCCACCGCTGTTCCAGCAAGGTCAAGTCAAGTCAAGTCACAATTGATCCAGCAGAACCAAGTCAAATCGCAGCTGCTCCGTCAGTGTCTAGTCAAGTCACCACTGTTCCTTCCAAGCCAAGTCAAGTCACAGCCTCTCCAGCAAAGCCAAAACATGCCACAGCTGTTCCACTAAAGTCAAGTCAAGTCACAGCTGTTCCAGACAGGTCAAGTCAAGTCACAGCTGTTCCACTAAAGCCACGTCAAGTCACAGCTGTTCCACTAAAGCCAAGTCAAGTCACAGTTGATCCCTCAGAGCCAAGTTACGTCTCGCCCTGTAATGCCAGGCCAGCAGAGGGAGCCCTTACCCACACTGACTGTTGCTGCTCCCTCTGCTGCCTCTATGGTAGCTTCCTGTTTGGCAGCCATAAAGGCAGACCATGCCAAACAAACCGTGCGAAGTATTGTTTTGCTCTAGCGGACTCTACCAAGCGTTTTCCCTGTTTCCTAGTTCTTTTGCCATAGTCTTGTTTTTGTTTCCTAGTCTCAGTTGTAGTCTTAGTTTTCCTAGTTTCCTAGTTTCATTGTTTTGTTTCTTTTGCTACTTTGGACTACCCACCTGGATTTTGACCCTCACCTCCTTTTCGGATTACGCTTTTGTTTTGCCCTGGATGTTCCTGTTTGTTGGTATTTGACCCTGCCTGTTCGACCACGATCTGTTTAATAAAAGCTTGCATTTGGATCTATCCACGCTGTCGTCGAGCCCGTTTGTTACAGTAATCACAAGGTGAAACTTTTTTAATGAATGTTAATTTATTGAGCATTTTAATGAATGTATCTTTCCAGCATATTTTGGGTTTGTTTTAAACAAGAAATATAGTATTTTTTATAAAACTACTCAGAAAGTTAGGTTAAACATTTAACCCAGCCACTGGGTTTGTCCATATTGTTTTTAACCCAGCATTCTGTTTTAGAGTATGACAGCCCTGGTTCACCATTTACTTTCATTAGACAGAAAGACAGAACGTCATTTGAGTTTGGAATGGCACGAAGGTGAGAACATCATGGCAGAATTTTCATTTTTGCTATAAAAGATGGCAGAAGTGTCAGGATTTCTTATACAGACAGAGATAACAACTGTTACATACAGAGGAACAGTACAATGATCCAGTATTGGCAAAGTTTCTCCATAATTACCTTTAATAACCCATCAGTCGGTACTGTAGGGTGAGTGTATTAATATTCATTACGTATTATGTGGGAGAGCAGTAGAGGATATAATAACAGCTAGCGCTCGCAGCCTCTGCGGTTCCGGTACAGGGCCTTTGTCGAATACGTACCACCCCATTCAAAGGTCATGTAAATGAGAGCATTGGTCTGGAGCTAGCAAGGACCTGCCAATGGAGGAGGAAAATAGTGTAATTGCCGCTTGTGAGACTGATTCCTGACATCCGGTCATACCTGAGTGGCTGTTTCTGTAGCTGAGACCCTTATTCCGATCATTGGCATTCTGTGGGTGGATTGTGGAAGAGAGTTGGGTGCTCTGAAGCACATAGAAACATGTCATAGGAGAGTTGTGGCTGTTCCTATCAGACATGTGTCACAGTGTAAAAGCGCTCTTTGTCACTCAACACAAACCTCAGACTGAGTGGCTGCTCAGGGCAGAAAAGAACTTCCCTGTTAAACTCTGAGAGGGATGTGGAGGTGTTTCACTCGCCGCCCTTTGAGAGCCCTTTACCGAACCTGATGGATGCTAGACAGAAGCGCAGACATCCAGAGTTTCCGAGGAAAAATCCTGCTGAAGTTGAGATCATTTTACTATTTTGATTCCTTTTACAATTTTTTTAATTATTTTTTTGGCTGCAATTCTTATTACTTTAGTCATTTAAAATTCTAGTAATTTTGTGTTAGACAGTTATTAATAAGACAGACTGGGACTACCTGTCACACTTTTTCTTTGAGTATGTATTTCCCAGGGTAGGTTTATTTTGATATTTAAAGATATTATTTTCATATAACTGTTGATCTTTCAGAAATCATTCTCATATGCTGGTTTGGTGCTCAAAACACATTACTTACTATTATCAACAGTTGAGCTGCATAATATTTTGTAGAAACCATGATTTTTTCAAAAGAAAAAAGTTTACTGTCACTTTTGATGAAATTTTTAAAGGGGACATCAGATGCAAAATTCACTTTTACATGGTGTTTACATGGTGTTTATCTCCTAAAAACCTAAACAGTCACAATTATCAAGCTGTTTTGATTTTCTGAGCAGTATGATGTCAGGCCCCGCCCACAACCACAGACAGGATGTCTTGTTTTAGCATATTCCTGCCCTCAGCCAGTTGTACGCTGTCCACCATTTCCTCCACGCTTGAGTAGCTGTAGCGACAACAATGTCTCGTAAGCATTGCAGGTGTTTTGTATTTGAAAGTAAAAGTGAACATAAGAGTCTTCATTTTCTCCTGACATGAGAGCCACTGAGAACAGAGTGGATTTGTTTTGTTTTTAATGGTAACGCGCCACAAAATACACAAAAAACAGAAGAGAGGGGCGGAGTAAGCAGTAGCTTATTATCATTTAAAGAGACATGCACCAAATTAGTCACTGTGAACAGAGCTATTTTTGACAAGGTGAAAGGGTGTTGTTTTACACAGCCATTGAGGAACTTTATTCAAAGTATGTTGCAGACATTTCATGAAGACCCTAAAGAATCACAATTAATTCATTTCATTGCATCTTTCTTTGCTGTATAAAAGAATTAACCTTTAAATGTATACCTCTGGTCTTTAGCGACCCGGGACGTCATTTACTACCCTCTCCTTTCCTTTGACATCAACTTTCTTAGTATTTCTCAATCTATTCCTTATAAACAATATAACAAGAAAAAAATATTTAAATAAAAGAGTGCATGTTTTTTTATTTTTTTTTTGTAAAAAGTGTATAGGGTGGCTAGAGACCCAAGGTGTGTAATAGTGTAAGTATATTTTTTTGTGCGCAAAAATATGTAAATATCTGATGACTAAATATGTGCAATTCACCTTTATTCTTGGAAGTGTCACTGTTTAATAGACTATAATGAAGTGATGTTTCACTCAAAACTATTGTAGACATACAACAAAAGAATATCATCAGCCAAAATTTAACTGGTTTGAATGGCTTTACTGCAGAGCAATTACTGTATGCAATAAAATATAAATGCCACTGTTATTTGATGATGGATGTGGTGAATAAGCTGTCAGCGATCAAAATATTGACTTTGAAGTCATTAAAAACGATAGTTTTGAGAATATGGTTAAGATCGCGCCAGATGCTGAATGTACTATGGAAGTCCATTCTGAGGATAATGGCTATCGAAAAATCATCTGTTTCAAAAGGTGTCAAACAAGTCATTTTAACTTATTACACTAAAAATGAGTTGATTTAACTTGTGAGCTGAAATGACTTAAGTTGATTTAACTTAAAAATTTAAGGCAGCTGTTAAACTTAAGTTTTTAAGTTGAAACTGGTGAAAACTTTTAACAGGATCCACCCATGCTGGATATATTCTTGTTACTTTAGTCATTTAAAATTCTAGTAATTTTGTGTTAGACAGTTATTAATAAGTCAGACTGGGACTACCTGTCACACTTTTTCTTCGAGTATGTATTTCCCAGGGTAGGTTTATTTTGATATTTAAAGACTTAGTATTATTGAGAAAACTGTTGATCTTTCAGAAATCATTCTCAAATGCTGGTTTGGTGCACAAAACAAATTACTTACTATTATCAACAGTTGAGCTGCATAATATTTTGTAGAAACCATGATTTTTTTTTTCAAAAGAACTTAAAAAGTTTACTAACTGTCACTTTTGATGAATTTTTTAAAGGGGACATCAGATGCAAAATTCACTTTTACATGGTGTTTACATGTTGTTTATCTCCTAAAAACCTAAACAGTCACCATTATCAAGCTGTTATAATTATATATCCATCCGTGCTGGATATAGGTCCGGGTCGCTAAAGACCCGAATATGTAATAATGATTGGCGAAACATTCATGCATTTTAGGGTTAATTGCTTTCATATACAGCAGAAATCTTACTGACCTCAAACTTTAAAAAGTGTATATTATAATATAATTCAAATTAAATACAGTATGTGATAACTATGCCTGACCTTCCACTTCCTCTGTGTGTGTGTGCTGCTGTTGGAACAGTCTGACACTGAATCCTCTATCAATAGAAGTCGTTTGCTACGATATGTGACCTTGTCCAAGCTGAATTTCAATGGGAGAAAAAGGGGAAATCTCCTACTGGAAGACAAACGTAGAGCATAATGATTCGACATCAAGAGGTCACTTGAAGATCAATGGCCTCTAGAAGACTTCAAACTGAAGACTTCAGTGAGTGTTGATACACAGTATTCACAAACTATGTTCACTTCGTCCATACAGTTCCTATGCAGATGAGTTTGAAATATTCTTTGAGATGCTAAACTACTCTTTTTGGCTGTTTTACTTTGTTTTAAAGCTTCAAAGAGCACAGCAGCCAGAAATATAGTGTCAGTTCAACCTAGAATTTTACAATGCTCACAAAGATGTCTTTCCCAATTTGATGTCAGTATCCTGCTTTTTCTAGAAGAACCATTTGACTGGATGGATCCCATAGCACTGCCTTATATTTTTGTAACTCAACAGAACTGATTGACACTGTCTCTGGATTGCCATCTAAAACTTTATCTCTGGAGAAACTCAGACGCAGTGGTCTGACTACATATGCGAGAGAGCAGGCGGGTCTTAGAGAGTCACTTTGTAGATTTTTTACACGTATTCCTGGGAGACATGGAGAGCTAGCACCATCTCACTTCCACCCACAGCCAGACTACTCTCATCATAAATAATCTGCCATATCTGAATATCATGTGACAGTGTGGGATGAGCCATTCCTGTTTCACAGCTTTAAAAATTATAAAAGCTATGTTAAAATCTTAAATAAGAAGCACGTTGATGGGTTTGACTGGCTTCGGTGTGATTTGCGAAGAACATAACCTCGCCTCGCTGTCGAACTAGCTGTGATATCGGGGAATTGTTCCTTAATAGTCTTCTGTAAGTTGTGTCAGTAAGAGTTTTAAAAGCACAATCCCATTTTCAACCTTTTTTCAGCACTAAAAAAAGCATTGGGAAAAATAAATGTTTGGAAAAAAATCTAAAGATATAATGCTTGCAATTTCCTGAAGTGAATTGGAGCCGTTGTCTCATTGAAACTCGAGAAAGTTTGCCTTTTCTTCACAAGCCAGTTTTTTTTAGATGTGAAGGTGACGAGCTCGCTGAATCAAATGAATGAAGGCAGCTTTAAGATATGACAGTTCATCAAAGCCTGGTGCCAGTCAAAGGGCACAGCTGGTGGGAATAGAGACAGGGCAAAAACATACTCACAAATGGAGCTTCGTGTCACTCAAATAACGGCCACATGTGTATCAGCCACAACACAAGCACGGTTAATTTTAGATCATATTAGTGTAGAACTCACTTCCTCGGCTTAATATGCCACTCAAACATTTTAAATATTGTGACATATTTAAATATCTGGGTGTTATATTAGACAGCAACCTGTCTTTTGAAAATCATATTTCTGACGTAACAAAAACAGCATTCTTCCATCTTAGAAACATTGCTAAGCTACGGAACATGTTACCTGTTCCTGAAAAGTTAGTTCATGCATTCATGACTTCTAGACTGGACTATTGTAATGCACTACTAGGTGGTTGTCCTGCTTTTTCAATAAATAAGCTACAGGTAGTCCAAAATGCAGCTGCTAGAGTCCTTACCAGATCAAGAAAATATGATCATATTACCCCAATTTTACGGTCTCTACACTGGCTACCTATTAGGTTCCGTATCACTTACAAAATATTACTTCTTACCTATAAGGCCCTTAATGGTTTAGCTTCCTGCATACCTAACTAGTCTCCTACCACGCTACAATCCCTCACGCTCCCTAAGGTTGCAAAATTCTCGACTTTTAGTAGTACCTAGGATAGCAAAGTCCACAAAAGGAGGGAGAGCCTTTTCACATTTGGCTCCCAAACTCTGGAATAGCCTTCCTGATAACGTTCGGGGATCAGACACACTCTGTATGTTTAAATCTAGATTAAAGACTCATCTCTTTAGCCAAGCATTCACATATGTATCTCATAACCTTGTACTTCAGCTACATCTGATCAAATGCATATCAACATTCTTCAGCTTGGGCAAAACACATAATTTTTGCTTGGTTGGAACAGCAGCTACGCTAATTATTTCTCTATTTGTTTCTCTGTTTCTGCCACGGGATTTCCATCCCGTGGTAACTAGGAATTACACAAGATTCAGTCTGAATTCAGAAGAAGAGATGATGCCAACCCCTCAGAGGACCGCCGATGATGCCAGCCTTGAAACAACATACAGCACTACAATTTTTCTACAAGTTTGATTGCAACACATAATCTTTCTATTAGTGTTCATCATCTGTTTTTGATTACACCATTACTGTTTTTAATATTTATACCATATGTACATCGACTTAACATACAGTAGTCACCACTAATAAGCTACTAAATATATTGTAGTAGCCTACTTTTTTGTACAGCTGCTTTGCAACGATTTGTATTGTGAAAAGCGCTATACAAATAAACTTGAATTGAATTGAATTGAAATATTAAAAACTGTTAATGTGTCAGTTAAAGAAGTAGCAACAGTATTGTGGTGTGTATGTGAATGAAATGGATTATTAAAAAAAAAAAAAAAAATGAGGGCCGGGACTTGGTTCTATTCATCGGTTGTTGATTGGATGGAGGATAATTATAAGAAAGGGCCAGAGTTTAAGCAGACGGAGGGAGATTTAAATGACACTGTTTTTAATGTAAAATGGAGAGCTTTTGTTTTGGCCATTCATTTACATGGCGACAGTGTTTTGGTGGCCAGAAAATGGGTTTTAAGGTGCAAGAATATGCATAAGTATTTCGTGTTCACATAGATGTGAGTACTTGAGTACTTGACATGTGCAAGTACTTGACAACCATAATCAGTGTTGGGAAGTGTTACTTTGGAAATGAAACGGGTTACAGAGTACCCTATTTATAATGTAAAAAGTAGTGTAACTATTTAAATTACTTTGTTAAAGTAACTGTAGACATTTCACATCGAATATGTCACGAAACGGACATGGCGATTCGTATTTCACATCTTGCAAAAAAGTTCCCATAGGTATATTTTGTCATGAGACCAAGTTGGAATTTGTGCTCTACATTTCTAGTCTTTAGAAAAATTACAATAACTTTTTGTCTGAAAATTAGAGGTGGGACCCAATTTGCACTATTTAATGCTGTTTTGTAGTAGTGTACTTCAAATACCCAAATTATGCACTTATTAACCAAAGAAAAGAAGTGTGGAATGTTGGACACTTCATGCATGCAAATGCTGCAGCGTTAATTACTATGATTATGAATGACAAAGTAACCTTATAAAATTTATATACTGCATGGGTGAGTACATGTTTGTACATACTGTGTAAGTACATATTGTATAGTGTATCTTTTGGCAAATAGGTCTTTATTCATTGCTGCAGCTATTAAAACTCATTCTTTTTTTCTCCATATTCATACTGGCACATCTTCTTTTGTGTTCCAGATACAAAATAAATAAATAAATTACATCAAACAGGTTCCAAATGACATCAGGGTGAATAAATAATGCTAAAGTTTAAAAAAAATTGGTGAACTATCCCTTTAAGTTTTTACTAAACAGTCGTGTCAGTGCATTGAAATGTAGAATTTTCCCTGCAGCGAATGCAACGACATTATGGAAACACACGGTAGGCCGTGCACTCTTGCGCAAATCGGTGATGATTTAGGAAAAGGACCTATCAGAGGTCTTCCGTCTCCCTTCTCAGTCTTTAATTGCAGTCAGTTCTGAGTCACTGCTCTCTTTTCTTGTCAGAACTGTTAACAGAGGGTCTCAGAAGAGAGCTGTTGATGCAGTCAACACAGCCGACTAAATATAAAATAGTCCTGCTCTCTCTTAACGCTAATGGGTCCTACTGAATAATTCAACCATGATGATAATAAAAGGAAAGAGGGGAAGAAAAAAAGAAACGTCTTGCATCAGTACCTTATGGGTCGGGGCAGGGACATAATTTGCTGTCAGCAGCAGTAGTTGCTGCTTCCTCTCAGGTCTTTCCTGTCTCTCTCTCCTTCTTTCTCTCTCTAATTGCATTATTTTACTGGAGATGAAGAATAATTCCTGAGGAATTTTCATCAGTCATTATGTCAGGAGTAAGGATGGTGGGGTGGGAAGAGGGTGCGAGATGCTCCCTCACAGAGGTGTCATGCATTAACAGAAGAGGAAAGAGATTTGAAGCACAAACACACACACACACACACACACACACACACACACACACACACACACACAAACAGAAGCCATCACCGAAAGTACGGGTAAGACGGGGGGCAACACATTGACAGGAGGACAGTGCCAAATTGGACTCTCCTCCACATGTCTTCCAGTGTCTTTCTAGCTTCCCCTCACTCACCACTTCCCGTTTCTGCCTGTCTCTGTGTTGTGTCTCAAATTTTTTTTCCCAGAGCTTGCCTCCTTCGCTCAGTCACTAGTGAAACCTTGTTTATTCATTTACAGCTCTGAATGTGATACAAACCATTCCATATGTGCAAATCCGTCTTATTTTCTGCTCCGATTTCATCTCTGACCCATTTTACCCCCCCTTTTTCCTGCACCTTGTTGTGTAAATGTCACAACAAAACGCTTTGTGTGGCGCTGAACGTAGGTGTACGGCTCACACTGAGGCGTTCTCCGCCTGGTCAGGGCACACAAAACCCTGTGGATAATGAGCTGAGACACTTTATGCATATTAAACCAATTTGAGAGGAGTGTAATTAGTATCATAGCAGGGGTTTGACACGGAGGCCAGACACTGTCAGCACTCTGTAGTGCTCTTTTGAAAGTCTTGGCCCACAGGAAAATTACATTAGAGAGTAAATATTGACTCAAACGCCTCTATGTTCCGCGGACTATTTGCTCTCCATGAACGATGTCACCAGGTGGAATACGACTGCGGCGGCGCTCCGATCATTTCACAGTTTTTTCGGTTTTCTCACAGAGGTTGCGTTGCTTTATGAACTCACCCTCGGGTGTGGCCCCTGAATTTCCTCTGATGTTTTTCCGGCTTTCTCTCCCCTTCCTCTAAATGTTCCTGCCTCTTCCCATCTACCTCTGAGGCAGCGTGGGTACTAGCTTAAATCTGCTCTCTTTCTATTTCAGTCTCTTCATCAATGTGGATTTTGTTTACATAGTGAACACTATGAAAAATTAAAGGTGATAATTTTTTAATTGTTGAACCCTTTCTCGTATTCCAGCTTAATAAGCAGAGAAGACTATAAATAAGCCATTGATATGCTGATTTACTGAAAATCAGTGGCACTGCTCTGTTTGGGCAGCCCTGCATAGCAACACTGGTTCAGCCAATGGACTGAGTTTGGGGGCGGGGCTGTCTGTTTTTTTCTGCTTATGGCAGAGGGAACGTTTAGGAGACTATATGAAAACAATCATTATTTCTATTAAGTGATGCTAGTAGCAAGTTAAGTCAACATTTATTCATATAGTGCTTTAAAACAGCTCATCAATTATGACATGAATTCAGTTATTCAACAAAAAGAACAACTTTATTCGCATATTCTGTGGTACTCTCATAAACGTGTCAAAGACTGACAAGAAAGCGAAAATAAATGGTTCAGTAAAGTTGTTATTTTTGTTTTCTTTGCACACAAAAAGTATTCTAGTGGTTTAATAACATTATGGTTAAACCACTGATGTCACATGGACTATTTTAACAATGTCCTTACTACATTTCTGGGCCTTGAACGTGTCAATTAATTGTTAAACCCTTTATCGTATTCCAGCTTTATAAGTAGAGACGACTATAAATAAACCATTGATATTCTGATTTACTCTGTGGCAATGCTCTGTTTGATTGGGCAGCTCAGCATAGCAACACTGGTTCAGCCAATGGACTGAGTTTGGGGGCAGGGCTGTCTGTCTTTTTCTGCTAATGGCAGAGGAAACGTTTAGGAGACTGTTTGAAAACAATCATTATTTCCATTTAGTGATGCTAGTAGCAAGTTAAGTTAACATTTATTTATATAGTGCTTTAAAACAGATTGTTTCAAAGCAGCTTCACAGTAATAAACAGGAAAATAACCGTGTTAATATTGCACAATTAACCAATTATGTTAGCTGTAAAGCAGCTCTACAGAAGACAAAAATGTTATTATTCTCCTCAGTTTTAGTTCAGTGTTGACTAAATTTAGTTTAATGACAGTGTCAATTCTGAAAGGCTCATTGATTATGACATAAATTCAGTTATTCGATTTTTATTAAACTTTATTCGCATACGTTGTGATACTGTCATGAGCATGTATTGAAGACTGACACGAAAGCAACAAGAAATTGTTAAATAAAGTTGTTATTTTTGTTTTCTTTGCACACAAAAGAATTCTTGTGGCTTCATAACATTACGGTTAAATCACTGATGTCACATGGACTATTTTAACAATGTCCTGACTACATTTCTGGGCCTTGAACGTGTCAGTTAATTGTTGAACTCTTTTTCGTATTCCAGCTTAATCAGCAGAGACAACTATAAATAAGTCATTGATATGCTGATTTACTCAAAAGTGTAAACATTGTGGCAATGCTCTGTTTGATTGGGTAGCCCGGCATAGTAACATTGGTTCAGCCAATGGACTGAGTTTGGGGGCGGGGCTTTTCTGTTTTTTTTTTTTTTAGTTTTTTTTTTTCTGCTAATGGCAGAGGTAATGTTTAGGAGACTGTTTGAACAATCATTATTTCCATTTAGCGTAAGTAATTTATTTATGTAGCACTTTGTTTTAAATCAGCTTCACAGTAATAAACAGGAAAATAGCAGAGTTAATATTGCAAAATTAACCAATTATTTCAGCTGTAAAGAAGAAGCAGCTCCATAGAAGATAATAGTTCAATGTTGATTACATTCCATTTAAAACCAGTGTCACCTTAAAGAAATAGTTCAGCCAAAAATGAAAATTCTGTCAATAATTACTCCTCCCTCATGTTGTTCCAAACCCATAAGATTTTCGTTCATCTTCAGAACACAAAGAAAGATATTTTTGATGAAACCTGATAGTTTTCTGACCCTGCATAGACAGCAACACAACGCAACGACTACTCAATTACTATTCAAGGCCCAGAAAGATAGTAAGGATATCTTTAAATTGTCCATGTGACATCAGTGGTTTAACTGTAATGTTATGAAGCTATGAAAATACTTTTTATGTGCAAATAGAATGTCTCAGGTTACGTATGTAACCCTGGTTCCCTGAGGGAACGAGACACTGCGTCATCAACGCTTTGGGGAACGCCATTGGCGGGCCGCACTCTGAGTCATAGTCTAACAACCAATCGGATGACGGGAGTGACGTCACAGGCGCGGTGACGTCAGCGACCAGGAAGTATAAAGCATGTGCGTTTGAAGTCGGCGGCAGCTCTTAGGAATGAAGCGAGCGCCGCAGGGATGCGGGAATTATGGTCCGAGACGCAGTGTCTCGTTCCCTCAGGGAACCAGGGTTACATACGTAACCTGAGACGTTCCCTTCCGGGAACTCAACACTGCGTCATCAACGCTTTGGGGAACGAGATATCCACGCCCCCATAATTCCAAATCCCTGCCTAGTGTCTGCTAGGACAAGGGTGGAAAGAGTTGTGTCTGGTGAACCTTGCCAGAACACAGGAACAAATCTCCGCCTGGGGAAATTGCCAGGACGCGAGTGGTAATACATCTCTGTCTGTGGAAACCACCAGACAAGAGGGAGATAAATGTACCTCGGCCATCGGGCACCCGAGGAGAAAGTAGTAGTCCTTTGTCTGGGCGCACACAGAACAAGATGGACACAAGTAGTGTCTGGTGAACTTGCCAGGACACTGGAATGGCTCCGCCTGGGGAAATTGCCAGGACACGAGTGGTAATACATCTCTGTCTGTGACAACCACCAGACAAGAGGGATATATATGAACCTCGGCCCTCAGGCACACGAGGAGAGAGTAGTAGCCCTTTGTCTGGGAACGGCCAGAACAAGAGGGACACAAGTAGTGCCTGGTGAACTTGCCAGGACACTGGAATGGCTCCGCCTGGGGAAATTGCCAGGACGCGAGTAGTAATACATCTCTGTCTGTGACAACCACCAAACAGGAGGGATATATATGCCTCGGCCCACAGGCACACGAGGAGAAGGTAGCAGTCCTTTGTCTGGGAACGGCCAGAACAAGAGGGACACAAGAAGTGCCTGGTGAACTTGCCAGGACACTGGAATGGCTCCGCCTGGGGAAATTGCCAGGACGCGAGAAACAATACATCTCTGTCTGTGACAACCACCAGACAAGAGGGATATACATGTACCTCGGCCCTCAGGCACACGAGGAGAAGGTAGCAGTCCTTTGTCTGGGAATGGCCAGAACAAGAGGGACACAAGAAGTGCCTGGTGAACTTGCCAGGACACTGGAATGGCTCCGCCTGGGGAAATTGCCAGGACGCGAGTGGTAAAACATCTCTGTCTGTGATACCCACCAGACAAGAGGGAGATATATTCCTCGGCCCTTAGGCACACGAGGATAGAGTTCTCGACCTTTGCCTGTCATTGACCAGTGCAGAGGGAGAAATAGTCCTCAGCCCAGAATGTTCCTCGGCCCTCAGGCGCACGAGGAGTCTTAGTCCTTTGTCTGGGAAGAGCCAGAACAAGAGGTACTAGAAATGACTCGGCCTGGTGACTTTGCCAGGACGCGAGAGGTATGAGCCTTTGTCTAATATTCCACGGACAAGAGGGCAATATGATCCTCGGCCCTTAGGCACATGAGGATAGGGTTCTCAACCGCTGCCTGTTATATGACCAGCGCAGGGGGAGAAATGCTCCTCGGCCCTCAGGCACTCGAGGATTAGGCGAAAAAGTCTTCTCTTCTTTCTTGATAGAAAGAATGCACCTTGAGAAGTCTCCTCCTGGCTAGGGAGGGGGCTGAATTTCTGGGCCTAGCCTTTTTGCTAAGGCGAGAGGACAAAGGAGCCAGGAGTGGCTCTGAGGTCGAGTTCATAAAGTCTGACGAACGTCAGAGGCGTATAGGACCAATCCGCAGCACCGCAGATGTCCTGGATAGGGACACCTGCCATCAGAGCTTTAGAGGCAGATAAGCCTCGAGTAGAGTGAGCCTTGACTCCCAACGGAGATGGGAGACAAGAGGACTCGTAGGCAGTAGAAATGGCATCCACGATCCATTTACTGATAGTGGGCTTTGAAGCCAGGCACCCCCTCTTAGGGGGGCCGTAACAAACAAAGAGTTGCTCTGATTTACGCCACATGGCAGCTCTGTGGACGTATGTGTCTAGTGCTCTTACTGGACACATTAGGTTATACTTCCGATGGTCGTGCTCCACGAATGGAGGAGGATAAAACGCTTGAAGCGTGATCGGCTGTGGTGTTGAAGACGGGACCTTAGGGACATACCCAGCTCTTGGGTAGAGAAATGCTTTGGCCAACCCAGGCGCAAAGTCAATATATGAAGGGGCCACCGAAAGGGCCTGCAGGTCCCCAACTCTCTTAAGAGAGGTAAGAGCAAGCAGCAGCGCTGTCTTTAAAGTAAGTATGCGACCAGAGACCTCTTCTAAGGGCTCGAAAGGAGGCTTACATAGAGCTTCTAACACCACAGCTAAGTCCCATGTGGGGACTCTCGGTTTCACACGAGGCCTCAGCCTGAGTGCACCGCGGAGGAAACGTGAGACCAGGGGATCTCTGCCCACTGAAAGGTCACCATTAGGGGCGTGGTAAGCCGATATAGCCGCCACATACACCTTTAGTGTGGAGTGAGCTAACCCTGCGGAAAGACGAGTTTGCAGGAACTCCAGCACTGTACCGACCGGGCAGTGAACTGGGTCTAAACGGCGTTCATGACACCATGAAGCAAACAGGTTCCACTTAAGGCCATAAAGTTTCCTCGTAGAGGGAGCTCTGGATTGAAGAATGGTCTCGACAACCTCGGTTGGGAGACCGGCTTCTATGAGTTGTGCCCCCTCAGGGGCCACACCCATAACTTCCACATCTCTGGGTGGGGGTGGCAAATTGCACCCCCAGCCTGGGAGAGGAGGTCCCTCCTGACGGGAATCTCCCATGGAGAGCCGTCGAGGAGGGCGATTATGTCCGAGAACCAGACTCGGGCCGGCCAGTACGGGGCTACTAGTAACAGCCGTACACCGTACCGGCGTACTCTTTCCAGAACTCCCGGGAGCAGAGCGATCGGGGGGAAAGCGTACAGACGAAGCCTCGGCCACGTCTGTACCATGGCCAAACACTGTCCAAATCTGCTTCACTACTTCTGGGTGAAGCATCCATTCCCCGGGCCTCGACAGGACGTCTGCTCCCACATTGAGACGTCCGGGAATATGGACTGCTCTCAATGAGAGAAGCTTTCCTTGAGACCACAGGAGGATCTGGTACGCCAGCTTGTATAAGGGGCGTGAACGCAGACCCCCCTGGTGGTTTATATAATAGACTACCGCAGTGTTGTCTGTACGGACCAGCATGTGACGGTTTCTCAGGTCTGGAAGGAAATGCTTCAGGGCCTGGAATACAGCCAGCATCTCTAGGCAGTTTATGTGCCAGGAGAGATGGTGATCGTTCCAAAGGCCGCGGGCTGAGCGGCCACTCATGACCGCTCCCCACCCGGTGAGGGATGCATCTGTCGCTAGCGTGACGCGGCGGCAAGGAGCTCCCAGCACTGGGCCTTGAGATAGGAACCAGGGCTTCTTCTACATGTCTAAGGCACGTAGGCAGCGCCGCATGACCTTGATCTTGCGGAATGGGTTTCCTCTCGGGGAAAACCCTCTGGTTCTGAGCCACCACTGTAGCGGCCTCATGTGCAGCAGACCAAAAGGTATCACGTTGGATGCAGCTGCCATAAGACCTAACAGTACTTGGAACTGTTTGACAGTGAGTAACATGCCTAGCTTGACCGCATTTACTGCAGTAAGGATTGACTCGATCCGAGCAGGTGACATTCGTGCCTGCATCGTGGTCGAATCCCAAACTACACCTAGATAAGTGGTTCTCTGTAATGGAGAAAGCACACTTTTCTTGGTGTTGAGCCTTAACCCCAGCTTTTTCATGTGAGCAAGAACAACATCTCGATGTTGGACCGCTAACTGTTCTGAGCTGGCTAGGATCAGCCAGTCGTCTACATAGTTGAGTATGCGGATGCCCTGGAGTCGCAGAGGAGCCAGAGCAGCATCCACACACTTTGTGAAAGTTCGGGGTGAGAGCGCTAGTCCGAACGGAAGAACTCTGTATTGGTGAGCTTTGCCCCTGAAAGCAAACCTGAGAAACTTCCTGTGTTGAGGAAGGATGGAGACGTGAAAATATGCGTCTTTTAGATCTATCGTGACAAACCAGTCCTCGGACCCGATTTGAGACACGACATGTCTGACAGTCAACATTTTGAACTTCAGCTTTCTGACTGAGAGGTTTAGCTGTCTGAGATCTAGAATGGGCCGCAGCCCCCCATCCTTCTTGGGAACAATGAAGTACCGGCTGTAGAACCCGGATTCTCTGTGTTGAGGAGGGACCACCTCGATGGCCTCCTTCCTCAGGAGAGTTTTCACTTCCTGTTCCATTACCAGACCCTGCTCGGGGTTCACAAGAGTTGGAAATACCCCGCTGAAAGGTGGCGGCTGGGCGCCAAATTGAATGTGATAACATTTCTCTACAGTGCGCAGGACCCGTGTAGAAATATTCGGCAGTAGTTTCCACGCTGCCAGAAACTCTACTAAGGGAACCAGCCTCTCGAGACTGGTTTCTGGATTTGTTAGGGGAACCGATTCGGTGACCTGTAACAGCTAGCTGGCAGGATGCACCTGAATTAGTTGCTGCATTAGTCAGCACGTCCAACAGCTCCTCATACTGAGGTGATCGGGGCGGGTGGTTGAATACTTTTGACAACGTTCTCCACATCAACCTCCTCGGAGGAAGATAGGGGAAGCGCTGAAAAACTTTTCCTGGAAGGAAGTAACCGCATTGCGGGCTTCCTTATCCAGTAGGAAGACGCGCACCCAAGCAGACCACGCATAGACTGTGTGTATCCCCACCAACAATGAAGCGTTGGCAGGGAGGAACATACTGTCTATGTGGCTGCTGTACCACCTTAGTTTCTTAAACTTTCTTTCCCCCTTTGGTTGACATATTGCTCAAAATAAAGGTGTGCAAACTGGCACAAAAAACAGCAATATGTTTTTAAGACAGACACAGACACAGAGCGCTCTCGCTGAATGACAAAAGCTGCCGCCGGCTTCAAACGCACGTGCTTTATACTTCCTGGTCGCTGACGTCACCGCTCCTGTGACGTCACTCCCGTCATCCGATTGGTTGTTAGACTATGACTCAGAGTGCGGCCTGCCAATGGCGTTCCCTAAAGCGTTGATGACGCAGTGTTGAATTCCCGGAAGGGAACTAAAATAACAACTTTATTCAACAATTTCATCAGCAGCACCACACACATGCGTTGTGGTATTATGGTGAACACGTGCCGAAGATTGACACGAAAGAGAAAAAGACAAGAAATTGTCACTTTTTTAAAGATGTCCTCACTAACTTTCTGGGTCTTGAACATAGTAGTTAAATTGCTGTCTATGCAGGGTCAGAAAGCTCTCGGATTTCATCAAAAATACCTTAATTTGTGTTCTGAAGATAAACGAAAGTCTTATGAGTTTGGAACGACATGAGGGTGAGTAATTAATGGCAGAATTTTTATTTTTAGGTGAACTATCCTTTGAAAAAGCATACTTACCATACCGCTAAAGCATACACTCTAAAAAAAAAGCTGGGTTATTTTTTTTAACCCAAATGCTGGGTTCAGCCTGTCGGGTCATTTTATTGGGTTGTTTTTAATATTTTTTACCCAGGTGCTGGGTAGTTTTTCTGTAACTAATTTGCTGGGTCAATTTAAATGGGTTATTAAATATTGGGTTATTTTTTTCTACACAACCATGTTCTGAGGTTCATATTCCCTCGGCGAACAGCAGCCCATCACCATCTTAGATTCTGCCGACACGCCAGCACAAGAATTATATTACTTTGGTGAAGAGTGATTACAGAGAACGGTTGAATACGCTTAAATTAAAATGCTACTTTTAAATGTTCCAATTTATATTTCTAAAATGCTTGTTAAACAAGTTTAAATGTGTGTAATATTGTAAACTATGCTGTATTCATCAAAATCTAAATTCTATTTCTTATATTTTTGTCCATGGGTGTTCTTGTTTAATAATAAATATTGATCTTTTGATTATTGCGGTTGCCTCTATAATTCTGTGTGTGATTTTTAACTTCCAGCCCATTTTAAGTCAACAATATAATAATTTTTAAACAATAGTTGACTTAAATAAAACAACCCAGCATGCTTGGTTTATCTGGCAACCCAGTGCTGGGGAAATATTGGATAGAACACATGCTGGGTTGTTTTTAACATAACATATAATTTTGAGTATACTTATTGCATTTCCTACATTCCCACAATATGCTAAATTACTTCTAAAAATGCTAATAAGAAGGTTTGGGGTGATTTGCAATTTCTGCGAGGACTGTACATTTGTGTGAAATGTATTTAAGGAAGTATTTAAAATTGATAGTAGCTTTACATTTCACTTTAATACTGCAAGCTGTTCATGTGTGTTTCCACAGCTGAGTTAGTTCTCATAATTAAATATTACACTTTTTTTTATCAATTAGGCCTACCAATGAATGACTGTAATGAATATACATTGACATATCTGTGAGGGTAAAATGTGACATGATAAAAGCAGACATTAATTCAGTCAGTGATGTGTTTCCATGGGAATGCTGGCAGAGACATTTCTTACCGCTCATTTTTTCCACAACTAGTTTAGTTTCTCGTCTCCATTATGAGCAGTTTTTTTTATTTAGCTATTAGTTGTAAAACAACTGACATTGTGGCTTCATCACATCTCCCTGTTATCTCATTGGAAACCCAGATGACAAGCAAATGCATTACCATTAAGCTTTTCTTTCACTAATACATAATATCACCATCTGCTCCTAACTATAAGAAGCCATAAATATGGAAAGTTCTTATTTGCAGATGAATTTGCAGTAATCATCACTTAGTCCCACCGTCTGAATTAAACGGTGATATTCCTCCGGGCTTTTCGTCATTACACAACAGCGAAACGTCCTGAAGGCCCCTCGCTCAGATGAAAGAAATAAGGGATGCTTCATTATTTAACAATATTGAGACCCTGATGCTAATGAGTTATTAACAAGATTTATTTAACGATTTTAGAATTATGCAGCGGGGTAATGGGACATATCTGAGGGAAATTTGTATATTATTATTGAGATGTAAATCCAAAAAAATGTTGGATGAGCGTGAGGAGAGAGATAAAGACAATGTTTGCAGCGCTCTTTTAATTTTAGAAATAGATAACATCATTTTAATCAGATTTTTAAAAAGCCTTTAATGAGAAGTGATTAAGAAACTAGTTTAGAGACAACAACAAGGGTTTTGCTGCATTTCGAACATATCTTAATCCGGCCTGTTAATCTAGTGAAGCTTCTTGTTTAATTATGCTCAAATTATTTTGTTTGCATTATTATTATTTATTTTATAATTTTATTGTTTATTCTTTCTTTAGAGAGAAGGTTTCTATATGCTAAAAGAAAAAAAAAAATACACCAGTGAATAATGAGACCCTTTTGTGGTTGCCATGGCAATCCTGACAAAACTGTCAAGTTTCAAACTCTTTTATACATCTCATGTGGGGTCTGCACGGCAACTGTCAAAGAAGCACTTTAAACTGAGATCTTTTTAGCAGAGCACATTTTATATCTGGCAAAATAAGCCAGTTTTGAGAGCTATTTTCAACGACACCCACTCCTGAGATTCAGCAACTCAAAAGAGCACTGTGCTGAATAAATAAGAAAGCTGGAAATGAGGTGATTGTGATTCTTTGGACGTAAGCTATTGCCACACGCGATCCACAATCAGTGAATCTCCGTCAGCTCGTGCAAGAAAGACAAGAGCTTTTGGAATCACCTTAAGTAGGTTTGTGAAGCAGTAATCCAATTACAGCGTGTTTTTGGATATAGCGAAATAAAACCAGTGGCATGTTTTCTGGAGAGCTTCTGTGAAGGTACTCTTGATGGTCTTGTGGGGACACTACTTTGAAAAGAGAGATACTAGATGGGAAGGAATTCAATGGTTTCTTTTTCACTGAATAAACAAAACATCTCAGGCAACAACATCCCTGGGATGACCTGCTCTGTTCCCACTTTGTGCTCTTATACTGTTTCTGCAGTTATTGGATGTTTTATTTTTTTTTTAAACTATGGGCACTTTTTGCCCTGCAGAGTTTTAGAAGTTAAACTCAGTCAAACTTATAGTGAAAAGTTAAAAATTGACTTTTTTTTTAAACTCTGTCTTTCAAACACAAACTAGTTTGCTAGATTTATCCACTACAGTGTATATGCATTACAGAAGAATCATCTTTTTTGTTTCCTGAGCTGAGATAAATGACCTTCATTTCCATCATATGTCACACTGGTATTTGTTTTATGGTGGAAATCACATTTTACAGTTAAAGTCAAAAGTTTACATATACCTTGCAGAATCTGCAAAATGTTAATTATTTTACCAAAAGAGGGATCATACAAAATGCATGTTATTTTTTATTTAGTACTGACCTGAGTAAGATATTTACATATGGTCCACAAGAGAACATAATTATTGAGTTTATAAAAATTACCCCATTTGTTTACATACGCTTTTTTTGTTTGTTTAGTGATAGTTGTTCATGAGTCCCCTGTTTGTCCTGAACAGTTAAACTGCCCGCTGTTCTTCAGAAAAATCCTTCAGGTCCCACAAATTCTTCGGTTTTTCAGCATTTTTGTGTATTTGAACCCTTTACAACAATGATTGTATGATTTTGAGATCCATCTTCTCACACTGAGGACAACTAAGGGACTCAGGGGTGAAAACTTTTGAAATTTGAAGATTAGGGTAAATTTGAGTCATTTAGTCTTCTGGGAAACATGTTAGTATTTTCTAAAGCTTTTGAAGGGTAGTACTAAATAAGAAAAAAATGATTTTTTTTTAAGCAAAATAAGAAAAATATCCCTCAGTTGTCCTCAGTGTGAAAAGATGGATCTAAAAATCATAGTCATTGTTGGAAAGGGTTTAAATAAACAAAAATACTGAAAAAATCAAAGAATTTATGGGACCTAAAAGATTTTTCTGAAGAACAAACAAGGGACTCACAAACAACTATTCCTAACAATAAATAAATAATAATATGGATCATTCAGGTAACAACACATTATTAAGGTACGTTGAAGTTAGTCATAATATTCTAAGCTTGGTTTCTGTACATAATTTATTCACTGTTTGAATAACTGTGGAAATGAAAACGTTATAATTAGCAATGTAACAATGTTTTTATTAAATTGTGATCATGTTAAATACAAATTAAGTCACATTAAACATTTTATTAGCCTACGTGACACCCATTTCTGGTACTTACAGTCAAGCCCGAAATTATTCATACCCCTGGCAAATTCTGACTTAAAGTTACTTTTATTCAACCAGCAAGTTTTTTTTTTTTGACCAGAAAGGACATAGGCTTCTCCCAAAAGATAATAAGACGATGTACAAGAGGCATCATTGTGGAAAAAAAATATTTCTCAGCTTTTATTTACATTTGAACAAAAAGTGGCATGTCCAAAATTATTCATACCCTTTGCAAACTGTCACAGTCTATGGGAAAATCCAAAGTACTATACCATTCCAAATAGTCCAAGCTGTTCTAAAGCATCCTAATTACCCTGATTCATTGGGATCAGCTGTTTTAATCAACTCAACAGGTGAAAAACAGAAGCTTTCTGCTGTTGGTTTGTGGACAGTCATTTCTAAGACAAGGGAGCTCACTGAGGACCTGTGGCTGTGCAATGTGGCTGCTCACAAGTCAGGAAAGGGCTATAAGACCATATCTAAAAGTTTTTAAGTTCCAGTGGCTACAGTGCAAAGTATTATTAAAAAATACAAGACGTTTTGCACTGTCAGAAGTCAGAAGCCAAAAGTAACACCTGTACTGGCCAGGAGGATAGTGAGAGAAGTAAAAAAGAATCCAAGGATCACTACCAAGGCCATCCTGATGAATCTGGGCTCTGCTGGTGGCAACATCTCAAGGCAGACAGTCCACAGACACTGCACACCACTGGGCTCCACGGATGCAGACCAAGGAGGACACCACTTCTCCAGATAAGGCACACAAAAGCCGGCTTGGCCTTTGCAAATGCTCATCTGGACAAAGAAGAAGACTTCTGGTCTTCTGTTTTATGTTCAAATGAAACAAAAATCGAATTGTTTGGGCATAATGATGTAGCCTTCATTTGTCGTAAAAAAGGAGAAGCCTTTAACCCTAAGAACACCATCCCCACTGTCAAACATGGTGGTGGGAACCTAATGGTTTTTTTTTTTTTTAGCCGGTGAACCAGGGAACCTAATCACAGTAAACGGCACCATGAAAAAGGAGCAATACATCCAAATTCTTTACGTTTCAGCATAACAACAACCTAAAATGATCAGGGTGATGGCAAGGAGACCCTCCAACCTGAAAGAGTTGGAGCTCATCGCTAAAGATGAATGGGCAAAAATACCAGTGGAAACATGCAAAAAGCTGGTCAGCAATTTTAGGAAGCGTTTGATTGCGGTAATAGCCAATAAAGGCTTTTCTATTGATTATTGAGAAGGGTATGAATAATTTTGGACTTTTTGTTCAAATGTAAATAAAAGATGAGTAATAATTTTTCAACAATGATGCTTCTTGTACATCGTCTTATTATCTTTTGGGAGAAGCCTGTGTCATTTCCGGTAAAAAAAAAAAAATCTTGCTGGTTGGATAAAAGTAACTTTAAGTCAGAATTTGCCAGGGGTATGAATAACAGAATACACAGAAGATTCTTTCCAGATCAAGTGATCTTTAACAGACATCTTGCAGATGTACGTGTGCTATCTGGGTTGTTGAAACTGAGCAATATTTGACACTTTAGTTAATGTAATGCAGTCCTTCATTATGACATTCTAGATTTTTTTTTTCATAACAATTTGAATGTATAAAACATGTTAAGTAACGCTTCCTTTTATCATTTTTCTCCAGGGACTTTGAAACACAGAGTAGTAATTAAACTCATTCATAGAGATCAGCCTGTGCCACATGTGGATTTGCTCTAGTTCTGTCCTTTGTTCGCACCTGAGGGAGCAGCAGAGCAAGGGGAAAGCCCTTCTGCCTGAATAAAACGAGCTGTCAATCACTTCCATCGTCTGCGCTGAGCATGTTATATACCTGATGCACATTTAAAAGAGAACCTCTCCTCATAACGAAAGATTGTTGACATCTTCTGATGGGAACAAATAATCGCAGTGTTCTGCAATGTTCAAGATGAATAACGCAATAAACAGTAACTATAGAAATCATGAAGTATAAAATGTTATAACTGTAATGTGTTGCAGAAATACAGATGCAAATCACATTTGAATGATCTGAGCTGAGTTTAAAAGACATTACACCAATGGATGTTGTTGTTTTGTATTCTGTAGAGACAAAATGTAGAATCTTAAAGGGATAGTTCACTCCAAACTGAAAAGTTGCCTTTTTTCCTGTGGAAAACAGCTATTTTGACCAATTTTTCAATGTGAACTTATTAGATATCAAAGATGTTCCTACATAAAGTGTGGTTCAAGCATTTTTTACTCTAACAGTATGCATTGCCAGCAATGTTAGCATTTTAGTACATTTTACTCTAATGACATACAAGTATTTAAATTCTATCTTAGTAGTGCTGGGCAATGATTAAATGTGATTAATCACATCCAAAATTAAAGTTTTTGTTTATATAATATATGTATGTGTACTGTATATATTTATTATGTATATACAGTATAAAGACACACACATACAGTATATATTTTGAAAATATTTACACATATATTTTTATATATTTTATATTCATATAATCTAAATGATATATAAATATATTATATACATAATATTTTTCTTAAATATATACATGCATGTGTTTGTATTTATTTTGTAAAGAGTAAATATACACAGTACACACACATGCATATTTATTACTGTAGGTTGATTTTATTGTATTTAATCAGTTAATGTGCATTTAATGCATTTATTTATTTGAAATTGCTTATTTCAAATTATAACACTCTAAAATGTTAAAACTTAATTTAATTAAATATAATTAATATAATTAATAAAATTTCTCAAAATTAATAAGTAGCTGTACAAATACCTTTATAAAGTATTTTTTTAAGGTTTAATGTTAGGTTATTATAGTTAACTATAAGACCATTAAAAATGCTTGAAATGAATAAAATAAAATACAGTTTTAATATTTTAAAAATAAAATAAATATTTTATAAGTATGCCAGAAATATATTTTAAATATAAATATGCCAAAGCATACTTTTTCTGTTTTAATTAGATTAAACTGACTTACTAAAATAACTAAAATAAAAAAAAATAATAAAAAAAAAATAAAAAAACTATATAAACATAATAAAAAAATACTAATAAAACACAACAAAATGACTAAAACTTTAATAAAAAGTCAAATGAAAATAGAAAGTATAAAAATAAAAACAATTTTGTAATATTGCATATATAAAAAACTGCAATAGCATCTATTGATACTAAAATAACATGGTGGATATGTAACACTTACATATAACATTTTTAAAGCTGCCCATATTGTACTTTCAGCATATTTGTTAACATAAACATAACGTACAAATAGTCACATATTCTTTTAAAACCAAGCTGTACAGTTTATCACAATGTCCTTCAAGCTCCTAAAAAACACCATAAAACAGCGGTCATGTGTTAGCTTTGTGTAAGGAACAGAATAAATTAAATTGTCATTCACATGTCAAAAAACAAAACAAAACAAAACAGTCTTTTTCACAAGCCATGGTCATTTTTGAATAGAGTGCTGCTGATTGGAAAAGAGCTGCGTCAAGGAAATTCTCCTTATTTATTCCACAGGAAAAAAAAAAAAAAAAAAACTAAAGCATTACAGGTTTGGCAAGACACAACGGTAGTGAAATAATGACAGAATTTTCATTTTTTGGGTGAGCTGTCCCTTTAATAAAAAGGGAAAAGCAATATGGCAAGAGATGAAGTCTTGGCTGTTAGTTTTGTTGGGTATTTGTTGAGTAGGTGTGCATGTGTGTTTGTGCGTGTGTGTGTGCATGTGTGCCTATAGGGCTAGAGCCACAAGACTACTGAGAGCGGAGGACGAGGTCTTGGAGGGAAGCACAGGGTGAGAGATGACTCAATCAGCCAAAAGCACCTGCTCCTGCTACTACTCAACGCTCAGGCCTATTAATACAACCACACACACACACAACTCAAATAATCCCACTTTCTTCGGCTAGGCCCCTTTTCAGACTGTCATATTCAATCACATCTCAACAATTCCAGTTAGATGTGTGTTTTTTCTTTTATATTTTATATTTGAATCTTGTAGCCATTCTTTCGGTGTCTTGTAAGGTTTTTTTATTCTGCGATTTTAGCATTCTTTAAGTATGATGGATGGGTTTGATTTCAGAATTCCACACAGATGGTTTTCAGACAGGAAGACAAGGAATGATAAAAATACGCCGTCGTCTATACAGCGCTGAATTTGAAATCAATCTTTCGTGCAAAATAATGCTCCTGTTGGTTGTTTCCCTTTTTCATGCAGTCAGCTGAGAAAATCAACTGGCATTTAACTGAAGTTAAATGTCAAGGTCATTGAAATGTTTTTCTCTTTTCACTGTGAATCACCGATGTCGTCCCCGCTGCGGTAGGGTCAGAAACATCTGTACTGTTTATCATAAATAGCTAAATTAATTAGGGATTCAAACCATGCCAATACAATTCATATTTAATATTCTGCTGCTATGGCACAGCTTTGAAATTTTAAATGAGATACAAACTGAAAATGCTCAAAAGCTTTATAAACAAGTCTGGAAAGTGTACTCTAGTGAACTGAGGAGTTTTACTCAGGATTTGTAAATGCCATGAGATGCCAATCATTTGGCGCTGCAGGATGATCGTTCATACTGTTCACTGAGATAGCAAATTAAATCGAGGTCGATGAATGTGGAGTGTATGACACTAGTTTAATTTGGTGCTTTTTTTGCACTCCTTTGATATTTGTCAGGTGTCGAATGATTATTCTGCTTAAAATTTACACCTGGGACAGGTGGCTTTTTACTTTTCACATTGACTGAAACTGTAAAAAATGTGCTGAGATTGCCTTCTTAATGGACTCTATGCTTTCGTATTTAGCCTCAGTGGCCACTGCAACTTTTGGTGTAGGGCATAGTCTAAAAAATTGTGAGAAAATTAAAGGAACACTCCACTTTTTTGGGAAATTGGCTCATTCTCCAACTCCCCCCGAGTTAATAAGTTGATTTTTGCCGTTTTGAAATCCATTCAGCCGTTCTCCTGTTCTGGCGATATCACTTTTAGCATAGCTTAGCATAGATCATTGAATCCTGTTAGACCAATAGCATCACGTTCAAAAATGACCAACGAGTTTCCATATTTGTTGTATTTAAAACTTGACTCTTCTGTAGTTATATCGTGTACTAAGACCGGTGGAAATGCAAAGCTGCGAGTTTCTAGGCTGATAAGATTAGGAACTACACCCCCATTCCGGTGTAATAGTCAAGGAAGTTTGCTGCCGTAATATGGCCGAAGCAGGCGGAGTATTATCAGAAATTAGTTCCCAGCTAGTTTAGCATTTGCACATGTGCTGCGTGGTATTACTGCTCCTGCTTCGGCCATATTACGGCAGCAAACTTCCTTGACTATTACGCCGGAATGGGAGTGTAGTTCCTAATCTTATCAGCCTAGAAACTCGCAGCTTTGCATTTCCACCGGTCTTAGTACACGATATAACTACAGAAGAATCAAGTTTTAAATAGGACAAATATGGAAACTCGTTGGTCATTTTTGAACGTGATGCTATTGGTCTAATAGGATTCAATGATCTATGCTAAGCTATGCTAAAAGTGATATCGCCAGAACAGGAGAACGGTTGAATGGATTTCAAAACGGTAAAACTCAACTTATTAACTCGGGGGGAGTTGGAGAATGAGCCTTTTCCAAAAAAGTGGAGTGTTCCTTTAAGCATAAAATTAAGTCTGGAGGGAGTGTGACTACAGGATAAAGCAATATTGATAGGATCGACTGTTGCGCTAAAGTCATTGTCAGGATTATGGACTGTTTTGTTGTGTTTTCCTTTTTCCCCTATGGTTCCTATGTTTTGGTTTCTTCCTTTGTCTCCCCCTATTGTTTAGTTTGTATTGGTTTCCCCTTTTGCCCTTATTTGGACTTCCCCCTCGTTTCCTTGATTGTGTACACCTGTCTTTGTAATTAGCCACTCCCTTTATAAGTCGTCTGTTTCCTGAGTTTCTTTGTCCGGTCTTGAAGTTACGTCGTGGTTTTTGTATCTCCTGGATTTCTGTTTGTGTTTATTAAATATTTTGTTTGTCTGTTACCCCTGGCTCCTCGTGGTTTCCTCTGGCTCCTCATCCCCAGCACGCCGTGATCCGGTATTTGAAGCTTATGCTTTTTATTCGGCTTTTTTATTTTCATACTTGCCATTTATATTTGACTTTTAGTCATTTTGTTGTGTTTTCTTAATTATGTTTATATAGTTTTTATTAATTTTTATTTTAGTTCTGGGGTCCGTTCTTCGTACGTCGCTAACTCAGTTAGCTGGATTTGATTATTGTGTATTTGTCCTGATCTTGGATTGTTTCGTTCTTCGATGCGCATCTCGGACTTGGGGCTCGTTCTTCGTACGTCGCTAACTTAGTTAGCTGGATTTAATTGTTGACGATTTGTCCTGATCTTAGATTGTTTCGTTCTTCGATGCGCATCTCGGACTTGGTGTCATAGCAACAGGTGCGCAAGCTTAAACCTGCTCGGGAGCAGGTTTATTTCATGTAAACAGGATTTAGGCTGCGCTCCTGGCGGGTTATGATTGGTTGAAATGACGAGGTCACATCTGATTGGTTAAAGAAAAATACTGTGCGCGCTCCTTCTACATGTTCGCCGACCAATCAAAGAGTTGCCGATCAATGTTTCTACTATCGATACGTACCCCCTTTTAAGCCACCCAGTGATCTCAAATTTCTTCATCCAGCTATACTAATCATCAACAACAGGTGCGTTCGGAGAACAGGAATAGCGAGCTCATAGTTAGCGCGATGATTTGATCTTGGATGTGTCATTTGATCTTGGATGTAGTAAGCGAGGTACGAAGAAGGGACCCCTGGTTATTTTTGGCATACGTATTTTAAAATATTTATTTTATTTTAAAAACATTTACATTTTATTTAATTATATTTATTTTAAGCATTTTTAATGGTTTTATAGTCATTCAGTAATGATTATCAGTTTTAACTCAGAAATTGTGTGAAAATTAAGCACAAAATTAAATCTCGAGGAAGTGTGACTTAACAGGATAAAGCAATATTGATTGCGCTAAAGGTAATTGAAGCTTCTGGAACTTTACTAGGGTGACCATACGTCCTCTTTTCCCCGGACATGTCCTTTTTTTGGACTTAAAAAAAATCTGTCTGGCTAAATCGCCTAAAATGTCTGGGATTCGGCTTTTGCTTTCTATAGTCACCAGTCATTGTGTGTGTTTTTGTATTAAAGCCTTGTTTTCCTAAACCCGCTCCTGCAAACATTCTAATATTGAATTAGATGTAGGGTTGCCAAATCCGCATTTTATCCATGGAATTGGGCTGATTTTTAAACTGTTGCGGCTGGCTGATTTTCTCCTGTGTGTTAAAGGTGATTTAACTTAAAATTTTAAAGCAGCTGCTAAACTTAAGTTTTTAAGTTGAAACTGGTGAAAACTTTTTACAGTGTAGATATGTTTTGTAAAGGATGGCCAGTGTGGTAGGAAGCCTTTTTATGAGCAATCTGCATAACGGTAACTGTAAAATATGTAGTTTAGGTATGGAAATGACATATTTTCAGTTTTGATATGGGATATGGTACATTGTCCTGCCAAATTATATGCAATTTCTAATTAATTTAACCTACACTGGAAAGTTTTCCTTAAATTTGTGTGAATTCGGTTAATGTGAGTTTTTGAATAACATAATTGATACATTTAGCTCACACACATCTATCATTTTTCTTCAGAGACATTAGCCCTTTTAACACAGCAAATTGTTGGAATGTCTTTACTGCTAATTACTAAAATGTACTACAAGCTGTAAGTCCTAGAGACTTATAAATTAGAGGGATGGTAGTGTTCACCGCTGACAACGTCACCAAGACTCACCCCAATCGGCCTGACGTGGGCACTACAGCGAGCAAACTTTCGGTTGAAATGTACCCTTTGGGAAGCTATAACGGGGTTGTTTAGAAAAGGGGCCTGTCCAAATTTTTCCCAAAATCCCATAAAGCCTAAAGAAAAACTCAAAACTTTTTTTAACTTAATTTGCATTATAAATAAATAAACAACAAAGCCCCTTAAGTGATGTTTAGAAAAAAACAAAACAAAACAGAGTTTGTTACATGCAAACACTAAAAAACATTTATGTGTATGAGAAAAATTGTATGTCTTTTTATGTGCAAATGTAATTTAGGAGTTCTATGATTTTTAGAGGGTACTCAGGGATATGTTTTTGTTTCTTTCCATATAGAAAAACAACGTAATCCTCAGCGAGGTTTTGAACAGAACATTTTTATCAGTGTATTGGCAGGGCTGGGAGATTGCCTTGTCTTGTTGATGTGGTATTTCCATATTAAACCTGGAGTTTAACCAAGGGCTTTGAAAACCTGCTTGCTCATGAGCTACTCGCAGTCCCGAGGGATCTAAACAGGGCGTTTATTCGCTCTTAGACCTGCATGCTGCCCTGCTCGTTTTACCCTGTCACACTTCTTTCAGAGAGGGCAGTCGACTGTTAATTAAGAAAATGTTTACAGCTTTCTGCATAAATTACATGCTTGCTGCAGAAAGTCAATGAGATTCATGTTTGGCTTTTCTCTAAAGGTGAGTATTAATAATGTTTTATCCTGGGCTAATTATGCTAAACTTTTACATGGCTTCCAGATTCTCTCATTACCGTGATGAAGTGTAAAACACTAAAATGGGATAGAAAGGTCCACTTAACAAAAGGAACATTTAACATATTGCTGTTTTTAAATATAGATTTGCTTGTTTTTAAACCCATACTTTAAATTTAATGGTTTTGAAAGTCTCTGTAAAAGTTGGCATGCTTCTTTAGAATCATATGCTGCATTTGCTCACCTAATTTTGGGATGTTCTGAGGTTTGTTCACCAGGTGTGTTTATGGTATATTTTGCCACGTCCATTTTGTAAATTACCCTGTTATACTGTAGCTAACCAAAGTGTAATGTTCAACAATTATTTTGATAATTATTGACCTAGAGATTTTAGAGAATTGTACTGCAGTGGATTTGTTGAGTGAAAAACTTACGTCTAGTTCGCAAAAGTAGTTAAAAAAAAAAAACTTGAATAATTAATGAATGATTTGATTGACAGCAATGGTTCTTGAGACAAAGTTACTCCGTATAAGGGGATCTATCAAATGATATGAATATTGTGTGGATGTGTGAAAACACCACGTGTTTACAGAGCCTTAAAACTTATTAGCGCCACCTAGCTTCAGCACACCTGCCTGCAATTTTCAAGCAGTCTTGAGGAGCTTGACTGGCCACTTCAGGTGTGTTTGATTAGGGTTGTAGCCAAACTCTTCAGGATAATGGGTCCCCAGAAACAGGGTTGAAGACCTCTGCTCTAGAGCCATGAGTCGAACATGCTTACAGAGTTTCGTTCTGATTGGCCTCCAATAACCTTGTCTAATAGATGCTCAAAATTCTTTGGCTGATTTTTTGAGATGCATGAACGTCCTCAAAGTTGCATTTTGGACAAAGACACTGCATATCGATTTTCACGTCGATTGGACAAATGGGTGCGTAGTTATAGCTGTTTTTATGTTTTATTCCCTGTTATAGTGCCACAAAGTGGTCAAACTCTACGATTTTATTACTGTGACCTCAGATTGAGCTCTTACATACGAAGTGTTCCACAAAAGAGCTATGGTTTGCAGACAGTTATAAGAGTTGATGTTACAAATGTCTTTTGAATATACTGTGTGAACTCATTGTCCCGTTAGCTCTGAGAGTTGTTTTATCAATTGTTTTCTTTACTGGTCTCATTCTTGTTTCGGGATTCTCTTTCCAATTAACCTTACATTGGGTTAGTCACTCAATTAATCCTCTTGTGCTTTGTTCCCACAAAGCTTTGTTTCTTAATTATGTTGCATAAGGAGTTATCACAAACTAAGACTGTTTAGTTATGCTATCTTACAATCAATATATAGTAAATGTAAGTTAAAGTGTTGCCTATATAACCAGTTAAAATTTGACGATGGCGATGAGGTCTTAAATGTATGGGGAAAGTCTTGAAAATGTCCTAAAAGGTATTAAATTTAACTTTATGATTCCTACCTGTAATGTGTGGTTTGGGTTTTGTTTTGGGTTTTGTCAATGTTCATGTTTTCATGTCTTTTATGTATTTGATTCTTGCTGTTAGTGTCTTACTTCCCTTTCTTTTTCCCTCATGTATTCCTGCTGTTGGTCCCTTTGTTCAATGTGTCATGTTTTCATTGGTTGATTTAGTCATGTGTCTTGTTTTCCATTTGTTGGTTCTTGTCATGTGACCCTTATTGTTTAGTATAAGTAGCCCTCATGTTGCCTGGTCGTGTATTGAAGTTGTAATCTGCTGTTGGTGAGTTTCTGTTCATGCCAAGTCTGTCTCTGCCAAGTCATGGTCAGTTCATGGTCAGCTCTGCGGCAAGTCTGTTTCAAGTCAAGTCTCTGTTTGGATTATGTTTGGATTTTGGATTTCAAGTTTCTCTAAATAAACTGCACTTGGGTTCATCCGATCTTGCCTTCAGTGAACTTCCGTTACAACACCCTGGAGTAACAGCTCACTACCAGTTACAAAAGACACTGTAACAGTCTGTCACAGGCAATTCTAGTTGCATTTTTCATCAGTTAATTTCTGAAATTATCCTTTGACTATGTTCTGGCCCGTTATCTAGTGGATATTAGAATTTTTTATTATTTTTTTTAGCCAGATGCCAAACTTTTTTGCCGACCCCTGGTCTAGGTGTTTTAGTAAAAGTGACTCCCTTACAAATGTTTTGTTGTCCCGTCACAATGGTCAGTCGAAAGTTCAGCTTTGTTTTGATAATTATTGATTTCACTCTTCAGAGAATCTTTCTGCAGTGGTTTGGTTCCGATAGGGTGAAAAACTTAGGACCAGTTCGCAAAAGTAGAAAATTTTAAATTGAATCGAATCTGAGGCTGTCGTAAGCCAAGGATTCTTTTGATCGTTGTAGTGCCACTGTCATGCCAATTGGGGCACGCATTGGTGACAGTGTAGATGGTGTGAGTACTTCCATCCTTCCAAGTTTCAAGTATCTACGACAATGCTGGGTGAATCAGTATATTTTGAACAGATTGGTTGAGTGAATGATTCAAAGTTTTACTTATAAAGACATATGAATCAGCAGCTGTAATTGCATCAAATTGCATACTCTTGTCAGGATTATGTCTGTGTTTTGTCCTGTTCTGTCTTTCCTAGTGTTTTTCCCCCTCTGTTTCTAGTTATAATGGTTTAGTCCTTGTCTCCCTTTTCTAGTTTTGTCTGTGTTAGTTCAGTCTTGCCCATATTTGTATTTCCCCCTCGTCATCTTGTTAGCTTGTTTGTGACCACGCCTTGTTTTTCAGTGTATTTAAGAGTCTGTGTTTGCACACCCCGTTTGTCGGTCAATGTAGATGTTACTTCTGTTTGTTTTGTTTCATGTGCTCATCTCCTGCTCCCGGTTTTGTTTATTTGTTCATTTTGCAGTTTTTATTTTAATAAACTTTATTCATTCAGTTACTCCGGTTCTCCTCGTCCATCTCTACTCCTCAACCCAGCCAGATTGTGACAACTCTCTACATAGGTATTTCTATATATAGTATGAATATGTGATCTAACAGTGTCCATTTGCCAGCACTTCAGAATCTTGTCTGAAATAGTAGATCTTCGACTTGGAAAAACTGTTTTATGAATACTGTGAATTCAGACATACTACTCTTTTAACAGACTGTTAAAATACCATTCATTAAATTAGAAATGAGGAACAAAACTAATTGAGGAAACAACTTCTTCTGAGTGGATTAAAAAAACAATTATCCCGGATCTCCTATAAAGCATCAAGAAACAAGGATAGAAAAACACAGAACCTATTCTTTGAAAACACCCCCTGCATGTCCTTGCTGCGTTGTGCCCTGTGTTTTGTTGCACAGATCATTTTCCCTACTTAACACCTCAAGACCTTTTTTCCAGCCCTTTCATTATATTGGTAAAATTGCAATATAGAACACACAGGTATACGGTCATAGAGGCGATAGAGGATAAGTGTAGAGAAGTGGCATGGCTCCTGTTTTCTCTACAGGCTATGCCTCAGGCAGAGGAATTGCCTGCTGTAGTGGTTGCTAAATTGTCCACAGACGGTTTAAAGGACATTGGGAGCTCTGTTATCTTGCCAGTTTATTTCTGTTTTCATTCAAGTGAGTTCAATCTTGGTTGTGACACAATGTTTGTGGCCGTTTCAGTACTTCGACTGATGAACAAACTGAAAATGTTATGTCAGTGCTAAACACTGTGATTACTGGTTACCAACCCCAACGAGTGCACTCTGGGTAACCACAATTTACTGAAAGCAATTTGTGACAGTGTTAATAATAGAACTGTCGGCGGTGTAACCTGCTACCAAGGCTGTCACTCAAGCCCTAACATAGACACATGCGTGGAGAAATTACAACCCATCTGCTTTTGAAAGATCTAGTTGTCATAAATAACTCATCTCAATAGCATCATATCTATGGGTTATGAAACCCATTGTCACCTTTTAGATGACAACGGGTAACTAGCATTGGGATAAACTGTTTTCCGAGGGGTTATTTGTGTCTAAAGAGGTGAGTGTCGTCCGGCTGTAATATAGTTGCTTGGAGTGATTGAGAAAAATGTCACTTCACTCAGCAAGTGATGAAATCTGACATATGGCATCAAAGCGTCATTAAGGCTACACCTGCTGGAGGAGGGTCGAGGTCTCGAAGGAGATTTTGCCAGGAGGGGAAGTGATTGCAGGATGAGGAAGGGCATAAAACAGCTTGGAGGCTCCACTGCTGGGTAGATACAATACCGAAATGGAGTAAATAGGGCTATAAGTTGTTGTTGTGCGTTGATAAACAGTGAAATGTTAGGGAGAGCTACTTAGGATGAAAAACCCAGCATGCGAAGAGCTAGATTTGGAGGATCGATCGATATTAGGCCCTTTAGGGATTTCATTAGTGCAGACCTCATGTTAAGTACAACAGGAAGTGATTTGCAGTGTTTTGGCCAGGAACCGCCTGTGTAGACAGGAAGTAACCTGACATGACCGCTCTCAGTTTTTGTTTCTTTGGGAGGCTGTTTATACAAGAATTGTAGACACACACAAAAAATGCAATTTGGCAAATGTGTATAGAATAATAAGAAATTCTGCTTCAAATATACAAATATTATGGAAAGCCGTTTTCGCCACTTAAAAAAAGGTAATTACAACTTTTTAACTCACAATTCTTATCTCAGAATTGTGAATTTATATCTTGCAATTCTCTTTTTCAAAATCTGTCTGTTTATATCTCACAATTCTGACTGCATTTCTCAGATTGGCAAGTTTGTCTCATTACTGTGAAAAAAAAAGGTCAGAGTTGTGAGATGTAAAATTCCATTTTTTTTTTTTTTTTTTTTTTGTTCAGTGGTGGAAATGGGCTTCCATTAAAATATAGCACATTTTTGCAATTCTAGTGATTATTTTACTGTTAAAGGACCATTCACACCAAACCCATTTTTGCATTCTACTTCTCTGCTTTTCCATTGTTTTTTTTCTACATAAATATGTGCTGGATGGCCGTCTTTGACCATTACATCTGGTGCCTTGCTTCTCTAGTCTCGCGCCTCAGATCTCACTTCTCACATCTCACATCTTTTTCAGTGTTTCATGCAAGATATCGTTTTAAAAATGTGGCACTTAATTTAAATAAGTTTACATGTTAAAAAATGCATACTGAGACCTTGTGTTGTTTTCTATACCTTTGCATTTTTCAATGCAAAAATGCATTTTTGCATTCACTTGCCTTTTCATTGTTTTCTTTATGTAAACATATGCTACATGGACATCTTTAACCATTGTGCTCGCATCTCATGTCCTTCACTTCATGCACTTCACCTGTGAAGTGGCATTTTCAAATGCTGCTTCATGTGTTGAAGTTAAAATAGTTTTAAAAATGCATCTTGAGATCTTTTTCTTTTTCCCATACATTTTGTCAATCCACTATTTACATCTCGTTGTGTTCAGCTGGGCTGCTATTTTATTGTTTTTCTATGTAAACATGCAAAATTCATATTTATCTATGATTTATGTTATATTAACTTTATTTCTTAAATATATGCATGTATGTGTATATATACATTTAAACACACACACACACACACACACACACACACACACACACACACAAACATGTTTGTTTTTGTGAATTGTGGGGACATTCCATAGACGTAATGGTTTTTATACTGTACAAACGATATTTGCTATCACCCTACACCTTCCCTACACCTAAACCTAGCCCTCACAGGTGCATATCTTTACATTCTCAAAAAAACGTATTCTGTATGATTTATAAGCCTTTTGAAAAGTGGGGACATGGGCAATGTCCTCATAAGTCACCCTCTCCTTGTAATACCTATGTCATACCCATGTTATTACACAAATTTGTGTCCTGATATGTCACAAAAACAAACACACACACACACACACACACACACACACACACACACACGCACACACACACACACACACACACACACACACATAAACAAACTTTTGTTTAAATACGATTAATCACGATTAATCAATTTGATAGATTATAAATTATTAGGCTTTAAATGCTTTAAGTCCTTTAAAGGGCATTCATAAAAAAAACAAAAAAACAATTATATATTATATAACAAGCCTGTGAACACCTAAATCATAGATGAAGAAGACAATTTTATGTAAATTAACAATGGAAATTAGTTTTTAAAACTTTTTAAAAATTGTTACACTGTCACCTATCTCCCAATCTCCATAAAATTCTGCATGTTTGTGTTGTTTTCTATTTCTTTGCGTTTTTCAACGCAAGAATGCATTTTTGCATTCACCTGCTGCTCACATCTTGCGTCCTTTACTTCAGGCATTTCACATGTGAAGTAGCATTTTTTTTAAGGCAGCTTTAAGTTAAAATAAGTTTAAATAATTAAAAACGCATCCTAAAACCCCTTTCCCCCTTTTTCTATCAGTTTTTGTCCATTCCAATGCTTACATCTTTTGGTATTCAACTGCTTTTTCATAAATTTTCCATGTAACAAGTGTATTGGACGTCTCGCTTTTTTTTTTTTTTTTTTTTTGTTATTTAAAAATGTGTTAAAATAAAAATTTAAAATAGTTAAAATAAAAATTGCACTGCCTTTTAATTGTTTTTCTATGTAAACATGCACTAGATAAATGTGTTTGACTTTTTTACCATTTCAGCATTTTAAAATGCATCTTTAGACATTTTTTTCAATTTCACTGCGCATTGTGTTTTGGCAGCAGCTATTTGCAATAAGTACGAATAGCGTTAGATACTATTTACACTAAGTAAAAATAGCATATTTTCTTAGCGATATGCTATACACTACGTGCAAATAGCAGTCGATTTTATTTTTTATTGTTTTCTTTGCAATAATATTAGTTAGATGCTATTTATACTACTTAGTGCAAGTGGCAGATATTTGCACCTCAGTATTGTAGTACATTATTTTTTACTTATACTACGGGGCTGTTGAATGCTTGAATCTGATTGGCTGACGAACGTTCTAATGGTGTGCATTATTTTCAGGGAAACGCACGACGTAGTTCCAAGTAGCACTTGACTGCATTACATGTCTATATCACTTCACCACATGATTTCAGTTATTTCAAAGGTCCTTACAGCCCAAAACAACAAAATAACCAAAACCCACAATGACACTGGCTCAAGTGTTGTTACTAGGTCTAAAATGACGTTTTGGAATTAGTAACGAAGGCATTGGATCAGCTGTGTAAGAAATTAATCCTACTCACAATAGCATTTTAAGGACAAAAACAAGACGAATGTCTTGAAATATATAATCTGATGTCTTGAGGTGTGGTAACCGTAGTATGTAAGAATAATTGACTTCGGAATAATTGACTTCGGTCCGTTGAATTCTACGAATAATGCACACCCGTGCATCACCACCTCGGGTGTGCATTATTTTTTAAGAATTCAATGGCCCGTCGTCAATTATTCCACTTATACTACGGTTACCACACCTCAAGACATTGATCAGATGATATATTTCAAGACATTCATCTGATTTGTCCTTAAAACGCTATTGTGAATAGGATTAATTTCTTATGCAGCTCATCCAACAGCTTCATTGCTAATTCCAAAACGTCATTTTAGACCTAGTAATGACACTTAAGCCGTTAATAGCAAACTAATGCAGTTAATAATGAAGTTTAGACAGCGGACAGACAGGCAGACAGAAAGAAAGAGAGAGGGAGGGAGATATTAGCTTGTGAGTTACCTCTCTCTTTCTTTCTGTGCATCTCTTAAAAGTGATTGGCAGCATCGTCTCTACTAATAGTATAACTTTAAGTTAATTTTCTTCAAGACCACGCTGTTGTTACCTCGCGTGTGAGAAATGTCATGTAATTTTTAAGTTGTTAATCGTCAGAACACCGTTAACAACATTAGCGGGTATGCTAACGTGTGTGCTAACTGTATGTGTGTGCATCTGTGAGGGAGAGAGAGTGGAAGAAATTGTGTATGTGTTTTCCGTACATAAGAAAATGCAATATTGTGGCAAAAACATGACAATAATCTGTCGTTTTTATCCTATTGTTTACTGTATTTATATGTTTGGCCAGTGTCCTTGTGGCTTTTGGTTATTTTGCTGTTTTGGGCTTAAAGGACCTTTGAAATAACTGAAATCATGTGGCGAAGTGATGTAATGCGAGACATGTAATGCGAGACATGTAATGCAGTCAAGACCTGCCTGGAACTACGTTCGCCGTGCGTTTCCCTGAAAATAATGCACACCATTAGAACGTTCGTCAGCCAATCAGATTCAAGCATTCAACATAATTCTTAGAAAATAATGCACACCCCAGGTGGTGATGTGGCCATGACGCGAAGCGGCCCGTCGTCAATTATTCCTTACTTAAATTATTAATGGATGCCGCTTATTTTCTTCATATTATTGAAAATAAATGGCTTTCCAAACTGGTATGTGAAAAGGGAGAAGAATGAGTTCAGCAAAAGGCGGATTTGAACTCTGGTCAATCACATCAAAAAGTCACCTTTATGCACTTTACCACTAACACCACAGAAGTCATTGTTTAGCGGGCATCTTTTGTAATGTTGTCTAGCCCAATCACACATTGGTGGGCGGAGTTAATGTAAATAGCCTCTGCCAACAAGGCGGGCTATTTGCACTTAGTGTAAATAGACACTCCTTTGTCTTTTTGTATTCCACTGGGTCTTGCGCGTGTGACACAGCAATCTAAAAATGCAGCGCACTAGTTAAATAACTTAAACACTTTCAGTGTCAACCCAGCCAATCAGATTAGCGCTTACTAGATCAAGAAAGCCGTCCGTTGTTCATATACATCATATGATTAGCAAACAGTGTCCTTTCTGACTAAAAGTAGCCACAGAGTTATATAATGGTGCAGAAAATCCAATTTCTAACCACATACTCTATCCTGATTTGGGCATCCAGCTAGCTCAGGATCTGTCTGGTGCTCTCAGCTCCATGTAATCCTTATCGTCTTCAGCAAAAGCATTGCAGGTTTCACACAGCTCAGGTTTGGCTCTAATGAGGCTGATTCATCTGAAACAGATGCAGGGTTGCCCACAGGTTGTGATGTGTTTGGCACAGAGCTTTAGATTCTTATGCAGGTGGTTGATTACATATGTCAGTTCTTTGGCCCTTTCACCTCTCACTGTGTTAGCTTGATCTGCTAATAGCATTACACTGCACATTACGTTCCACCAAGATGAGCGACTCTGTCTCGGGGCGATGACTTTACTCCAGGCCAATTATCAAATAATGACCAATTTGGTAATAAATAATCCTACAAATCGCTCAGATCGAGCAATAAGCCTATTGCTACTTCTTACTCTCGCTCTCCCTGAATGCAGATCAGTGGTTTGTTATAGCAGGAAATATGGAGGGTCTTAACAGAATGATGAATGGATGGTTTTGCCATGGCTCACTATTGCAGTGTTTCAATACTCTGCATGCGCTGAATGCTCCACTTGCCTTAGCAATGGATTTTCAGATTGATCTGAGTTTTTCTATTTAAAGCCATTAATTATAAATGACATGTGGTGTAATGCATATGGAGTACCAAAACAACTGAGTCATAATTAACAATTATAGCAAATGCAAAAAATATAGCCAGGATTTTTCTAGTGGGAATTTTAATTCATTCAAACACTTAATATTATTGCTCTGAATAGCAATAAGAGCCGAATTTGACATATGTGACCCTGGACCACAAAACCAGTCTTAAGTCGCTGGGGTACATTTGTAGCAATAGCCAAAAATACATTGTATGGGTCAAAATTATTGATTTTTCTTTTATGCCAAAAATCATTAGGAAATTAAGTAAAGATCATGTTCCATGAAGATTTTTTTTCTACTATAAATATATCAAAATGTAATTTTTGATTAGTAATATGCATTGTTAAGAACTTAATTTGAAGATCTTTAAAGGTGATTTTCTCAGCATTTTGATTTTTTTGCACCCTCAGATTCCAGATTTTCAAATAGATGTATCTCGGCCAAATATGGTCCTATCCTAACAAACCATACATCAATAGAAAGCTTATTTATTGAGCTTTCATGTGATGTATACATCTCAGTTTTGTAAAATTTAACCTTATGACTGGTTTTGTGGTCCAGGGTCACATATGATCTAGAAAGTCATGATCTTTTGTCCTCAGTATTGATTTTATTTAAAAGCAGCACTACAGCATTAATTAAATAGTCCCCATTTACTTTTATTTCCTAAACTATATATTTAACTAAATGTTTAAATAATGCTGTTAAATCAATTAATCGTGATTAATCGCTTCCGAAAAAATGTGTGTGTGTGTGTGTACAGTACAGTTGAAGTCAAAAGTAAACTTAACAAGTACTGCAGAATCTGTAAAATGTTAGTTTAGAAAAATTAGATGGATCAAACAAAATGCATGTTATTTCTTTATTTGTTTAGTTGACCTGAATAAGATATTTCACATAAAAGACGTTTACATATAGTCCACAAGAGAAAATAATAGTTGAATTTATAAAAATTACCCTGTTCAAAAGTTTACACACACTTGATTCTTAATACTGTGTTATTACCTGAATAATCCACTTTTTTATTTTTATTTAGTGATAGTTGTTTGTGAGTCCCTTGTTTGTCCTGAACAGTTAAACTGCCCGCTGTTCTTCAGAAAAAATCCTTCAGGTCCCACAAATTCTTTGGTTTTTCAGCATTTTTGTGTATTTGAACCCTTTCCAACAATGACTGTATGATTTTGAGATCCCAACTGAGGGACTTGAAGATCAGGGTAAATTGAACTTATTTTGTCTTCTGGAGAAACATGTAAATATCTTCTGTAGCTTCTGTAGGGCAGTACTAAATGAAACAAATATGACATTTAGGCAAAATAAGAAAACTGCACACACTTTGTTCAAAAGTTTTCATCCCCTGGCTCTTAATGCATTGTGCTTACTTACAAAAAGTAAATATATTACAAAAGAATAATAAAGTTACACGAATAACAAAAGATTAAAGTAAATGCTATTCTTCTAAACTTTCTATTCAGCAAAGAATCCTGAAAAAAAATGATCATGGTGGCCACAAACATATTAAGCAGCATGACTCAACACTGACAATAATTAAAATGGATCAATTAGCATATTAGAATGATTTCTGAAGGATCATGTGATATTGAAGACTGGAATAATGGAATAAGTATACAGATGACATATCTGTGTATTTTCAGAGAGAAATACCTTTCAGATCAAAGTTTAATAACCTGCTCAATTGAGGAAAGAATTTCTTTTTCTACTATCTGTTAAAATTCCTTCTGCCTCATTATGTCCTCAGAAAACCCTTACAATGGTTGTTTTCCCCCTCTTTCTATATCTAAGTCTCCTTTTTATCAATTCATTCCCCAGTAACTGAGGCCTCTTACTACCCTTACCCTTCCTCTTTTTATTGCTTTTCCAGGACGTATTATGGTGGGGAATAGGAGTTGAGATTCTGTCCACTTCATTCTGAAAATTAATAGGATCCTTCAGTACGGAAATGAGACGGATAATCGCACGTGTCCATAAGGTAGAGTGCATTTCTGTTTATTATTAGCATGAAAAAATAAGTACTTGATTTCAACTCTGGCGGTTACACATAACAAAAAGTCAAAGAGACAAAGAGAGGAATATTCTATGAATAGAGGTATTTTATATTGAGATATATATTTTATAAAACTACTGTTATTGTCTATTATTACTAAAATAGAGCCTCTAAATGTAGATATACATTCCCAAAGGTAACACAGCTCCCAGCATCCGTGACAACATTGTTTATTCCAACCTAGTGAATAAACAGTCCTTGTAGACTTTGGCCTCCATTCAAACACACACACACACACACACACACACACACACACACACACACACACACACACACACACACACACACACACACACACACACACACACACACACACACACACAAAACTCTATTCCGAACGTGTTGTTTCTTTGGCACTTTTTCAAACCAGTGTTTACAGGAATGGCCTCTGCGTGCTGCTAGATCTCTGTTCTCAAATCATGGCTTTCTGTTGTCCTTTGCTGTAGGCTTGATTACAGGCATTGTGAAACGATTGCTGTGTGTGAATTGGGGTTGAATGGGTAAACTTGAAACCTAAAGTGATGATTATAAAGCTTCTGCAGGAAGATAACGTTATTATAGTTTTGACAATGAAAGAGAAATTCTACCTGGCGGCATTTTCTTCCACTGCAGAACTGCTTATAGTGGCGTTCCAGTGGGAATATCGGTGGTGGATATGTAATTAGTTGTTTGTTTGTGTGTGTGTGTGTGTGTGTGTGTGTGTGTGTGTGTGTGTGTGTGTGTGTGTGTGTGTGTGTGTGTGATAGGGGAACTTTGATTTAATCTGGGTCAAAGTCTGACAAAGCCTTTTTCTTCATTGTATATACTGCAGTATCTCCTACAGTTAGCCCTAAAATCATGTTGTTCCAAACCACCAGTATGACTTTCTTTTTTTCCTATGGAAGAGAAAAGAAAAGGTTTAGGCAGATTTTTACACTACTTTTTTCTACACAAAAGAACCATAAAAGTGATTTACTGTTGATATTATTCACACCGTTTATTAAAAAGCAAAGATTTAAGGCACTGATAATCACCTTCTCAACAGAACTCACATTTGCATATAGTTTCAGTAATGGAGCAATTAATTACAATACTAAACAGTTTTTAAATTGCAATAATATATAATAAAGTTGCTGTTACTAATGCATTACTGTTGGTAATGTATTATGATCAAAAAATGAGCCAAGATACTTCTTTAAAAAACAATTAAAGAATAGCTTTGAATGGCAATAGCTTACATTTTTTTCTCAGTGTTTAGCTGGTTTGTACATTTGTTTGAATAATTTGTATACAGAAAACACATCTGTGCATTTTCAGATTGAATTCTCAAGTTTAATATTCTGATAAATTTAAGGAAAGAATATTCAGATAGCTTGCTGAATATTATTGTTACCCCTTCAGTCGAATCACTTCGACGTTACATTGAGATCCCAATGTAACGTCTCCGTTCCCTCCTTCGGGGAACGTGGGTTACCTTCGTAACCCAGACGTTTCTTATGTGTCTCAAAACAACATTGCACATTTGAATATGCACATATTTATGGCATGTTTATGACTTATGGCAGCTATGGTTAATAAAATAAGTCTCTTATGCTCACCACGGCTTCAATTATTCAATCAGAAATGTCATAAAAAAAATTAATATTTCAAAATATCATTAAAATTCAACTGGTTTTTATTTTAAAGTAGACATAATTGTCATTTTTAGGTGAACTATCCCTTTTAGTCACAGCTTTTTAAAAGAACAAAAAGTGTGGCCATGCTATCTTAGTTTGGATTGACTGGATTAATAAGCATACATTTATTTCTAGTGTGTGACCATTTAAAATGCCGAACGAGTGGCTGTGAGGTTAGGTGAAATAGGTTATACATACAAATCAACAGGTCCCTGTAGTGTATGATAAAAACAGAGAAGAGCAAAAGACCAGAGGCCAGATCTGCCCTCAGGGCTCAATAACTCTCCAGTCAGCTTCCACGCTTAGTCCCAAGATGAGGTTTAAATCACATTCTTTGCCATCGTTTCTCCAGAAAGCCGATTTACCCGATGGCAGGTTTTTGAAAGCAGGCTGCCGTCGTTCACATGTCATCAGAGCGGTTGAAGCACATTCAAACTGAAATGACGAGAGAGAGAGAGAGAGAGAGAGAGAGAGAGAGAGAAGAATGAAAGAATGGAAAAGGGAGCTCATAATGGGTCACTTTTGAATGTGTAAGGCGAGGACTCAGGGAAGCGTGTAAGATCCAATTGCAAGCTTTATTACAGATCGTAGTCGAGACAGGCAGGGTCAATATCCAAACAAACAATAACATCCAGGGCAAGACAAAAGCGTAATCCAGTAATACAGGCGTGGGTCAGAATCCAGGTGAGCAGTCCAAAGTAGCAAAATAAACAAAACAATGAAACAGGGAAAAAACTATGGCTAAGAAACAAAACTATGGCAATGAAAACAAAACTATGACCGAGAAACAAAACCGTGAAAATAACAAGACAAGGCAATGAAACAAGATAAACGCTTGGTAGAGTCCGCAACAGCAAAACAATACTTCGCAATGTGAGAGTGTGTGAAGCTGGCTTTTATGGAGGACAAACAGGAAGATACCAACGAGGCAGCAGAGGGAGCAGCAACAGTCAGAGAGTAAGGGCTCCCTCTGCTGGCCTGGCGTTACAGATCCCCCCCTCTAGGAGCGACTCCTGGCGCTCCAAAACGACAGTCCATAAGTCCAGGAGGGTGGTAGAGCAGGGGGTGGGACGGTGGGCCAGGTCCATGAAGGGGAACAGTATCAGAGACAGGGCTAGGCGCGTAGAGCAGGGACAGACAGTGAAGCACTGGAGGACCTGGGCCGTGGAGCAGTGACAGACAGTGAGGAAATGGAGGATCTGGGGCATGTAGCAATGGCAGACCTGGATCATGGAGCGGAGGTGGGCCTGGACCGTGAAACAGTGGCAGACAGTGGAAACTTGGAGGTCCTGGGCAATGGAGCAATGGCAGGCCTAGATCGTGGAGCAGAGGTGGGCCTGGATCAAGGAGCAATGGCAGACAGAGAAGTTTTGACGGAGCTGGCACAGCAGGAGGCCTAGGCGGCGCAGGCAGAACAGGAAGCCATGGAGGAGCAGGTAGAGCAGGAAGCCATAGCGGTGCAGGCAGAGCAGGGAGCCTTGGTGGTGCAGGTAGAGCAGGAAGCCATGGCGGAGCCGGCAGAGCGTGAAGCCTTGGCGGAGCCGGTAGAGCGTGAGACCTTGGCGGAGCCGGCAGAGCGTGAAGCCTTGGCGGAGCAGGCAGAGCGTGAAGCCTTGGCGGTGCAGGCAGAGCGTGAAACCCTGGCGGAGCAGGCAGAGCGTGAAGTCCTGGCGGAGCAGGCAGAGCGTGAAGCCTTGGCGGAGCAGGCAGAGCGTGAAGCCTTGGCGGAGCAGGCAGAGCAGGAGGCCTTGGCGGAGCAGGCAGAGCAGGGAATTCCGCTATGGACGCCGCCTCCATAAGAGGCATTGGCGCAGCGGACACGTGGATAGACTCGTGGGCAGACGAGGCCTCTGGAGCAGACTTGTGGACAGACTCATGGACAGATGAGGCCTCTGTGGTGCAGTGTGCAGCCCACACACTTAAAATAGCAATGGCCATCACAGGCAGTGCGGTGGTTAATGGGATGCCCACTGGGCTGGAAGGTGTGAGACTTGGAAGCGTCAGTTCTGCGTGGCTTGGGATGCCTGTAGCCCGCACTGACATTAGAGGAGGGTCCTTGAAACTGGTAATCAAGGCATGGCGAGGCTCTGGCAGATCAGACGAGACATGGCGAGGCTCTGGCAGGTCAGACGAGACATGGCGAGGCTCTGGCAGGTCGGGCGAGACGTGACTTGGCTCTGGACGCTCGGGCGAGACGTGACTTGGCTCTGGACGCTCGGGCAAGACGTGACTTGGCTCTGGACGCTCGGGCGAGACGTGACTTGGCTCTGGACGCTCGGGCGAGACGTGACTTGGCTCTGGACGCTCGGGCGAGACGTGACTTGGCTCTGGAATAATAGCAGTAATTAGGCTTGGTTCATGAAGATCTGCTGTAACTTGGCTTGGTTCATGAAAATCAACTGTGGCTTGGATTGGCTCATGGACAACAGCAGCAACTTGACTTGGCTCATGGAGATCTGCTGTAACTTGGCTTGGTTCATGAAAATCGACTGTGGCTTGGCTTGGCTCATGGACAACAGCAGCTGTAACGTGACTTGACTTGACAGGAACAGCAGCTGTGGCGTGACTTGTCGTTGGCAGGTCAGGAGAGACGTGACTTGACTGAGGAACCTCATCTGGAAGGGCAGCCATGATAGATGCAGACTCTGGAGCAGGAGACATGATGTGAACAGGCTGTAGCTTGACTGAAGTGGCATAAGCTGGTGCTGGCTTGGCTGATGTGAGTTTAGGGAGACCAGTTGCACGTGCAGACATCAGCGGCGTATCTCTCACGCTGGATATCAGACTGTGATGATTAGATGTGATGTTAGCGAAAGCTGACTTGGTGGCTGGGGGGTAAGCAGACGCTGGCTTGGCTGATGCTGTGACATAAAGTGGCCGTGGCTTGACAGACTTGGCGTGATCTGATTCTGGAGCAGCAGACTTGATGTGGGCTGGTTCTGACATCAGGATCGTGGCTTGGCGTGGGACTGGCATGGTGGCCATCTTGGGTGCAGGCTGTGGCGTGGCGGCCATCTTGGGTGCAGGCTGTGGCGTGGCGGCCATCTTGGGTGCAGGCTGTGGCGTGGTGGCCATCTTGGCGACAGGCTCTGGCGTGGCGGCCATCTTGTGCAGTGGCTCTGGAAGGGCGGCCATCTTGTGAACAGACTCTGGAATGACGGCCCTCTTGTGAAGTGGCTCTGGAAGGGCGGCCATCTTGTGAACAGGCTTAGGGACGGCAGCCATCTTGTGAACAGACTCTGGAATGGCGGCCATCTTGTGAACAGAATCTGGAATAGCGGCCATCTTGCAAACAGGCAGTGGGATGGCAGGCATGGCGTGAGCAGGCCCTGGAACGGCAGGCTTGGCGTGAGCAGGCCCTGGAGCGGCAGGCTTGGCGTGAGCAGGCCCTGGAGCGGCAGGCTTGGCGTGAGCAGGCCCTGGAGCGGCAGGCTTGGCGTGAGCAGGCCCTGGAGCGGCAGGCTTGGCGTGAGCAGGCCCTGGAGCGGCAGGCTTGGCGTGAGCAGGCCCTGGAGCGGCAGGCTTGGCGTGAGCAGGCCCTGGAGTGGTCCTTGAAGCAGCAGTCATGACGTGAGGAGGCTGTGGTGTGGTAGGTGTAATGTGCGCAGGCCCTGGAACGGCAGACATGACGTGAGCAGGCCCTGAAGCAGCAGACATGACGTGAGCAGGCCCTGAAGCAGCAGACATGACGTGAGCAGGCCCTGAAGCAGCAGACATGACGTGAGCAGGCCTTGAAGCAGCAGACATGACGTGAGCAGGCCCTGACGCAGCAGACATGACGTGAGCAGGCCCTGAAGCAGCAGACATGACGTGAGCAGGCCTTGAAGCAGCAGACATGACGTGAGCAGGCCCTGACGCAGCAGACATGACGTGAGCAGGCCCTGAAGCAGCAGACATGACGTGAGCAGGCCCTGAAGCAGCAGACATGACGTGAGCAGGCTTTGAAGCAGCAGACATGACGTGAGCAGGCTTTGAAGCAGCAGGCATGACGTGAGCAGGCTTTGAAGCAGCAGGCATGACGTGAGCAGGCTTTGAAGCAGCAGACATGACGTGAGCAGGCTGGGACACGTGAATAATTCCAGACATGGCGGTTAAATGTGGAGAATGATGAGTGGCAGATACTGGGGAATAGTAGGGTTCCTCATCAGCTATCCCCACAGTAAACGAGGAACCACTTAATCTGAGAGCAAAGTCAATATATGTTTCTAGAGTCCAGTGAGGAGTACAGCGTGGCATTAACCTTGAAATTTCCTCAGTGAGGCCAAAACGAAAAATGTCCTTGAGGGCAACATCATTAAATCCCACTAAGTGGCACAGTTCACAAAAGTCCTGCACATATTCCTCTATTGCCCGATTACCTTGACGTAGGTTGAAGAGACGAGAAGCTGCTTGGTCCATGGCGATCTGTGGTGAAAAGCCGCTGGATCTTTGGTAGGCGAAGTATTTCTGTAAGGCGAGGACTCAGGGAAGCGTGTAAGATCCAATTGCAAGCTTTATTACAGATCGTAGTCGAGACAGGCAGGGTCAATATCCAAACAAACAATAACATCCAGGGCAAGACAAAAGCGTAATCCAGTAATACAGGCGTGGGTCAGAATCCAGGTGAGCAGTCCAAAGTAGCAAAATAAACAAAACAATGAAACAGGGAAAAAACTATGGCTAAGAAACAAAACTATGGCAATGAAAACAAAACTATGACCGAGAAACAAAACCGTGAAAATAACAAGACAAGGCAATGAAACAAGATAAACGCTTGGTAGAGTCCGCAACAGCAAAACAATACTTCGCAATGTGAGAGTGTGTGAAGCTGGCTTTTATGGAGGACAAACAGGAAGATACCAACGAGGCAGCAGAGGGAGCAGCAACAGTCAGAGAGTAAGGGCTCCCTCTGCTGGCCTGGCGTTACAGAATGCTAGAATAAGGAGTTGATCATTACTCTGTCAAGTAGAAATGGGTACAGGTAGATCAGAATTCTCTTTACCCTTTGTGAACAAGTGGAGGAATAAAACAACATATGCAGTAGATGAATAGAAAGATGTATATTACCATTCAAAAGCTGGGTCAGTAAGATTTTTTAATGTTTTTAAAAGAAGTCTCTTATACTCTCCAAGTCTGTGTTTATTTGACCGAAAATACAGTGATATTTTTAAACATTTAAATTGAAAATAATTGTTTTTTATATATATATATATTAAGGTGCCATTTAATATTCTGATGTTGCATGATTTTTCAGAAATCATTCTAATTAAGGCTGTCACTAATGATCATTTTAACAAATGAGTAATATGTAGATTATTCTGATGATTTAACAAGTATTTGGGTAAGTAATCATATGATTTTATTGAACAAAACTGTTAAAATACTGTATTGTACTGTATTACTGTATTATAAACAATCAATCTAACGTACATTACTCATTATAACAAATGACTGCAGAGGGAGCCAATGGCTTGATGATTGTTTTTACCCTTTACTGATTGATCTAATCCTTGTTTAATATTGACTAAACAACTAATGTCCCTCTGATGAAATGGTGCATTTTGCTTTCCCAGATAGACTAAACTCAAACTCAACAATATGCAGAGATGGAGTTTGAGATGCTGAACACATAAGGATAAACAGTTTGTGTGGAGCAGCATTTACTATGAACGAATCCACTCTGAAATGCACCAATGCAATGTAACCTACATGGATGTAAATATTTAAAGCGCATATTTAATTGAATCTGTCCCAGTTGAGGAAGGCGATGGAGACAGCAGGTATAATCCGGACTTCTTAATTTAATAAACACAGGGAGGAATAACGGAGGTAAACACAACGTAATGTAACTGTGACCGGACTACCAAGAACAGAAAGGAGTATAAATAATGGAGCAAACTAAGGAACATAATCAGAGAGAGAACAGAAACAGGTGTGGGGCTAATTAACGATAAACTAAACAAGAACAGGAAACAGACCATAAAAGACAGGAACTAAGGCTGGGGCAAAAACACGGAACACAAGTCCATAACCCTGATATAACACCCCCCCTCCTGGAAGGCGTGTCTCACGCCGTAATACGTCCACTGGGGAGGGGGGGTAGGCTGGAGTCTAAGGGAGACAGGGGAGGCCTCCAGATCGGATCAGGGAGTGCCATGGCGGATCAGGGAGCTCGGGGGGCCATGGCGGAGTAGACAGTTCGGGAAGCAATGGCGGATCAGCGAGCTCAGGAAGCCATAGCAGAGCAGACAGTTCAGGAGGCCATGGCAGATCAGGGAGCTTGGATCAGGCAGTTCACAGAGCCATGGCTGGACGGCCTCTGTGGCTTTGGCCTCGGCACTCGGCCCGGCCACAGTGGCTACGGGCATATGCCCCCCCACAAATTTTCTTGGGGGAATTTAGGAGTTTAGAAGGGCACTCTGGAAGTGCTGGCTCTGGAGGCAACTCTGGAGGGAGCTCTGGAGGAGCGGACACTGGAGGACTGGACGCAACCAGCAGAGACGAAGGAAACTCAGGAGGGCTGGATGGGACCAGCAGAGACTCAGGAGACTCAGGAGACTCAGGAGAGCTGGACTGAACCAGCGGAGATGAAGTAAACTCAGGAGAGAGGATTGGGGCGGAAAATGTCATTATGTCCATAAACTCAAACTTGAGTTTCCGGCTGATGTGACGTCAGAAAGGCCTGCGGGTTTGAGCGCTAAGTGGTCTGAGGACGAAGATGGAGGTTTGGAGGATGTAGGGGTGTTTGGGGCTCGGCAAGCGGTCTGAGTCGTTGGTGTGGTATGTGGGGGTTCCTGACGTGGGGTGAGCTGGCACGACGTGGCGTGTTCCAGAGGGGGCTGGATGACGAGCCTTCCAATCTTTCTTTATTTCTTCAACCTCAAAGTTAGAGCCGTTTAAATAGCTGTTTAAGCTCGATAAAGGAGAAATTGCACACAGGAAGATCGCAGCATATAGTCTCGTCATCCAGGCCCATCCGAAAGCAAACACCTAAAGCATGCCGTCATGTCAGCTCATGAATTCTCAAGGAATTCCACCACATACCGCTCCAACCTCTGACCGCCACAGACCCCACAGCTTGTCCTCAGCCACCATTTTGCGGTCTGGTCATCTGTCACGGTTGTGTAGGAATAAGGAAGGCAATGGAGACAGCAGGTATAATCCAGACTTCTTAATTTAATAAACACAGGGAGGAATAATGGAGGTAAACACAAAAACACGGAACATGTCCATAATCCTGACAGAATCGTAGTGTTTGTAAATTTACAATGGCATTATGTTTTATTATGATTTTTAAATGGGTTTACTATATCATGCAGCCTTGAGAAATGGTCTAATAATGCGTTTCATGGATTCTGGTCAGTGGAATGCACCACTTTTGGTATTTTGCCAGTAACTCGACACAGGAAAATTGCAAACAAGGATTTTTTTAAAAAATGAGTTCTTGAATTGAAAGGATTTTTTTTTTCTTCATTTTTTCATTTGATATAACACCTAAACTGATCTTAGCTGGATTAAGCTGGTTTAGATGGTATTTATTGTCTTATGCTCAATAAGTCTGTGTTTGTTTGACTGAAAATTAGGACTGTCACTAATGATTATTTTGGTAAATGAGTAATCTGTCGATTATTCTTACGATTAATCGAGTATTTAGATGATTATAAGACATTTTTTGTAGTAATAAAAGCAGACCTAAGCAAACAATAGCCTTTAAAATGACTTAAAACACATGTATAATAGCAACTAGGCATTGCATATTGAACAAAACTGCTAAATTACATAATGTATTATAAACAATAGATCTAACTCATTATAACAAATGACCGTAGAGGGCGCCAACAGCTTGACAATTGTTTTTACACTTTACTGCGTGATCTAATGCTCGTTTAATATAGACTAAATAACATTTAATTCAAATATCTGTCAAAAATATTCAAATTACTGTCACTTTTGATCAATTTAATGCATCCTTGCTGTACAACATTTGCTGTTTCTGTCACGATGTAGGCAGGAACAGACAAACAACGACGTAGTAAAAAGACGTACATTTAATAAATCCACAGGGAAACAGGCAGACACAGGAACACCAGGAGAATACATCAAAGACCGACAGCATTGAGGGGAAAACACACACACTAAATAGACAGACTGATTACACATCCAGGTGGAGACAATGAGGGAGAAACCAAAAACACTATGAACTGCGGGGGAGAATGGGAGAAACCAACAAGAAAGTCCGGGGGTGTGACATTACCTCCCCCTCCCGGAAGGCATGTCCTCACGCCGACAAACGGGAAATAGCAAACAGTCTCAGGAGGGGGTTTCGGCGGAGGACGGACTCCCGGGAGGAGGGCAAAAGATGGAGTCCAGGGTGGTGACTGAAGAGTCCATGGAGGTGATGACGGAGGGAGGAGCCAAGGAGGTGACAGGAAGGGGCTGGAGCAGGAGGAGCCAGGTGGGACCCAGGCCGCAGCCAAGATGTAATTCCACGGTGGAGCCGATGGAGGGAGGAGCCATGGTGGAGGAGAGGCTGACGACTCCATGGGTCCGACCGACGGAGGCGGAGCAGGTGGTGGGAGAGCCCGATGCAGAGACGGAAAGCCGAAGATCTTGGCTCTGGCGACCAAGGCGGAGATGGAGATCCAGAGGTCCGCGGCGGAGCCGGAGCGACAGAGGGCCGAGGCTGTGCCCGCGGGAGGGAGGAGGTCCAACGAGCCGGTGGGACGGAGCGATGAGGCACAGCCGGAGGAGTATAGTCCGGAGGCGAAGGTGGGGCGACAACTGACCAGGGCGGAGCCGGAGGGACGATGGAGCCCGGTGGAGCTGGTGGACCGATGGGCGACAGCGGAGACGAGGGAGCAGAGAGCCGGGGTGGAGCCGCAGGGTCGGAGGGCCGAGGCGGAGTCCAGGACTCTGAGGCTGGAGGCGATGGTGAGGGATCCTCCAGCCATGACACCGATGGAGATTGGCAGACCCGCGGCGAACCCACCACACAGATGGTGGGCTGAGGGTGAGCAAGGGGACAGACAGCAGACAACGGAGATTCTTGAAGGCTGGGCGGAACCAGCGGTGACTCTGGACGGCTGGGCGGAACCAGCGGAGATTCAGGCTTAGGCAGAAGAGGGAGGGTGGGAGGGAAATCCAGGCAGATGGGTATTTCCGTGAACCATCAATTAAGTCCCCAAAGTTGTGCTCTTGCTCACCCCCAGTGGCGGTGCAGTGGACGGGGCTCTCTACAGCCCTCTCTTGCTCCACGAAGCACTCCACCGTCGCGGATGTAATGGCCGGCTCACGCACCTGATCAGCAGTTTTGACCCCGTCGGCACTCCATACTGCTGTCGCTCCGGGCTCGGGCTTTCCGTCTATGTAGGGCTTATACTCCGCGGGTCGGGGTGGCTGGCTGGGCTCTGGGTCCGGAGTGGCACTGGCGAGATGCTCCTTGGAACAGGCGGGGAACGCGGGTCTGTTTCTCGCCAGTGTCCACTCCACAAATGCGGCGAAATCCGCTCGAGGGCCATCCTCGGACGACGGCACTCTGCACGACGCGTTGAGGCTAGCGTCATAGAACGTACAGAGCGCGTCGTCCGGGTAGCTGGTGGTGTTTGCTACAAGCTGGAACATGAGAGTGTAACCCTCGAGCGGTAAATCCCCCTGCTTCAGCCGGAGGAGAATGAATTCTGGACGTAGGATGGAATCCATGGGGGAAAACATTACGGAAACAAAAAGACTGAAAAACTGAATGATAAACAAAACGGGGTGGAATACGCAAAAAAAAAAACTGTTTCGGTCGGTCTTTCTGTCACAATGTAGGAATGGAACAGACAAACAACGACGTAGTAAAAAGACGTACATTTAATAAATCCACAGGGAAACAGGCAGACACAGGAACACCAGGAGAATACAAAAAAGACCGACAGCATTGAGGGGAAAACACACACACTAAATAGACAGACTGATTACACATCCAGGTGGAGACAATGAGGGAGAAACCAAAAACACTATGAACTGCGGGGGAGAATGGGAGAAACCAACAAGAAAGTCCGGGAGTGTGACAGTTTCATCTAAACCTTAGCTGGATTTAGGTGGCTTAAGCTGGTTTAGCTGGTATTTAGCTGATCGGCCTAACCAAATCTGGAAAGCTGTTTTAAGCACTATTTGCACAGAATCCTCTTTCCATTCATATCCAAACAGTTTTGCTGATATTAGACTAATACATAAACAGAAAGCTGTTATGTCTATAATTTGGACTGCAATTAAGGAAAAAATATTAAATATATTATAGGACATTATTTTGATAGACAAGAAACATAATTTTTAACATATTTTTTCTTTCTGACCTTTTTGATTGGCTTGTTAACTTCTTTTGATTCTGCTCGAGGCTTCTTAAAAGATGGAATATCAAACAGAAGGTAATTGGCTGGAGCAAAAAAGTTTCTTTAGCAAAACACCTAATCAATATCCAAGATTTTCTAGTAGTGAAAATGTCAATTACTTAATTTAAATAAGCAAAGTTACTCATCAATCTGACTTTTTATTTTTTATACCAGTCTACAAATGCCATGCAATTTCAGCTGTAAAAAGCATCAACACACAGTCTTACTGTTAAAGCCGTACTACAGTATATTAATTTAATGTTCTTGCATGGCTGATTTTCAAGCTGTTTATTAAATTTGTTTGGTTTCTTAGTTACTGATTTTTAAAAACATCCCAAATGAACAACCTTGGCTTAATCTTAATGCAGTGTCCAAGTTACCGATGAAACATTTTTATTTAATGTTATTTATTGAATTTAAAATCAGAGTTTTAATGAAGGAATGGGAGGATAGAGGTTCATGACAGGAAGGTTTGTAAAATTCATAAGGCCAGAGCTGTTGGATGATCTGTTTTCTTTGAGGTGGCATGTGTACTCCGTCATTTAAAAATTCATTGTAAAGTGAGTCTTTGGAAAGCAACCTCATCGTTCCCCTCCGTGAAGTCTGTCTTTTATTTTTTGAGCCTTTTTCTTGGGCAATCAAGGAGATGTTTCACTGAACAGTTTAATGAGATCATTATCTCACAGCCCTTTGTCTTTTTTTTTTTTTTTAAACTTTCCTAACGTCTTTAGGAATAAATAAGTTTTGGTTGATGATACGTCAAGGTTAATTTAATTGCTATGGCTCTTCCGATCCATTGCTAGACTATTGCCTAGGATTTCTTTGCATTTTGTGTGTGTTTTTATGATGGACTACATACTCGGTTGAATTGAAAGTCCTATTTCAATTCTTGACAGAATGAAACAAGTGTTAGCCATGGTTTCACCCCCAAGAGTGCTTTTAACATCACTGTAAGAACATGTAAGAAGTTGATGTTGCAAGCATCGAGCAAAAGAGTCAGTTCTGGTTCAGATGAACAAGACTTCACTGGTTTTGGTAGGGAAATCAAATGTTTTGAGTTCCTATCATGGCTTGCTCTTAAAAGGTGAATGAGAGCTTGCCAATCTGGGTTTCTTTTTTTCTCTAAGGAGACTTTCCCACCAACTGAAGCACTATTGTTTTCTGATGCAATCTTTAGTAAGAATGCTTACATGCTTCAGGCTCTATCTGAATTCTGACTCAAGAATTGGAGTGCATGGACGTCTGATTCCACATTCCAGTCTTGTATTTTGTGCAACTTTGAGCAGGGTGGACCAGATCCTTTCTACCATAATGTTCAAAGTGAATATCAGCTGGGTGTTCCTCTTTTACATCAACAAAGCTCCTCAATGATGGCCCTCCTGTGGATTGGCGGAGGAACCTGGAGTGTCGCTTCATAGAGTAATGAAAAGGTCCTAGTGTTATGAAATTGCAAATATTGCCCTTTGAGTGTTACAACATCTCTTTGTGATGACAGACCCTGTGGTGTGAAATGCTTTTTAAAATAGTTTTAGATGCAGCATAACATGTCTCTTTTTTCTGTATATGCATGCTGTATGAAATAGTAAAAAGTTAAAGGACCTATACAATAATCCTAAATATTGATGATCTTAAATAAAATATTGATGAGTACATTTAGAAAACAACTCCCCCCATTGTAAATGAAAAAAAAAATATATGAAATATGCTGTTTAAAGGGGTCATGCAATGTGAAATCAAAATTCCATTGATCTTTTCACATTAAAGAGGTAAAACAACCAAATATAGAAATGCGCTGCAAATACTCACAACACAACCAAATACAAAAACATGCCACAAATACTTAAAACAACCAAATATAGAAATGCACTGCAAATACTCTCAGCAAAACCAAATACAGAAATGAGCTGCAAATACTCACAGCACAAACCAAACCCAGAAATGTGCTGCAAATACTCACAACACAACCAAATGCAGAAGCATGCTGCAAATACTCATGCTGTTTAATGTGGTCATGCAAGGTGAAAGCAAAATTCCATTGATCTTTTCACATATAAGAGGTAATTGTTACAGTTGTTGAGAGAGCTCAACACACTGCAAAAGAAAAAGAAAACATGCAAATAGACAAAAATGCCTGCAAATTAAAAAACACATGTGCTGTAGATACTCACATCACAACAAATTATAGAAATGAGCTGCAAATTCTCACAACACAACCAAATAGAGAAACATGCTGCAAATACTCACAGCACAACCAAATACAAAAACATGCCGCAAATGCTCAAAACAACCACATATAGAAACGCGCTGCAAATACTCACAACACAACCAAATACAAAAACATGTCGCAAATACTCAAAACAACCAAATATAGAAATGTGCTGCAAATACTCACAACACAACCTAATACAGGAAACACACTGCAAATACTCACAGCACAACCAAATACAAAAACATGCCGCCAATACTCAAAACAACCAAATATAGAAACGCGCTGCAAATACTCACAACACAACCTAATACAGGAAACACACTGCAAATATTCACAGCACAACCAAATACAAAACATGCCGCCAATACTCAAAACAACCAAATATAGAAATGTGCTGCAAATACTCACAACACAACCTAATACAGGAAACACACTGCAAATATTCACAGCACAACCAAATACAAAACATGCCGCCAATACTCAAAACAACCAAATATAGAAATGTGCTGCAAATACTCACAACACAACCTAATACAGGAAACACACTGCAAATACTCACAGCACAAACTAATACAGAAATGTGCTGCAAATACTCACAACACAAACCAAATACAAGAAACACACTGCAAATACTCACAGCACAACCAAATACAAAAACATGCCGCAAATACTCAAAACAACCAAATATAGAAATGTGCTGCAAATACTCACAACACAACCAAATACAGGAAACACGCTGCAAATACTCACAGCACAACCAAATACAATAATGTGCTGCAAATACTCACAGCACAACCAAATACAGAAATGTGCTGCAAATACTCACAGCACAAACCAAATACTAAAATGTGCTGCAAATACTCACAACACAACCAAGTACAGGAGCATGCTGCAAATACTCACAACACAACCCAGAAAAATGCTGCAAATACTCACAACACAACTAAATGCAGAAGCATGCTGCAAATACTCACAACACAACCAAACACTGTATTTTGTTGTAAGTATTGGCAGCACATGTCTGTATTTGGTTGTGCTCAGAATATTTGCAGCACGTTTCTGTTTTTGCAGCACATTTCTTTATTTAGTCGTATTGTGCGTATTTGCAGTGTGTTTCTGTATTTTGGTTGAGCTGTGAATACTTGCAGCACGTTTCTGTTTTTGCAGCGCATTTCAATGTTTGTGTTGTGAGTATTTGCAGCATGTTTCTGTATTTAGTTGTATTCTGATTATTTGCAGTGTGTTTCTGTATTTGGTTGTGCTGTGAGTACTTGCAGCATGTATTGTGAGTATTTGCAGTGTGCTTCTGCATTTAGTTGTGTTGTGAGTATTTGCAGCATGTGTCTGTATGTGGTTGTGCTGTGAGTATTTTGCAGCATGATTCTGTTTTTTTTGCAGCATGTTTCTATTTTTTGTTGTGTTGTGAGTATTTGCAGTATGTTTCTGTATGTGGTTGTATTGTGAGTATTTGTAGCGCGTATCTGTTTTTCCTGTGCTTTTCTGTATTTTGGTTGTATTGTCAGTATTTGCAGCGCATTTCTGTATTTGGTTGTGTTGTCAGTATTTGCAGTGTGTTTCTTTTTTGCAAAAACATTTGTGTTTTTGGTTGTATTGTGGGTATTTTCACAATACAACCAGGGATATATACTATATACTCCAGAATGTTATGAAGAGTGATCAGATGAACTGCATAGTCCTCCTTTGCCATGAAAATTAACTTAATCCCGAAAAAAACTTTCCACTGCATTTCATTGCTGTCATTAAAGGACCTGCTGAGATCATTTCAGTAATCGTCTTGTTAACTCAGGTGAGAATGTTGATGAGCACAAGGCTGGAGATCATTATGTCAGGCTGATTGGGTTTGAATGGCAGACTTGACATGTTAAAAGGAGGGTGATGCTTGAAATCATTGTTCTTCCATTGTTAACCATGGTGACCTGCAAAGAAACGGCTTCACAGGCAAGGATATTGTGGCTACTAAGATTGCACCTAAATCAACAATTTATAGGATCATCAAGAACTTCAAGGAAAGAGGTTCAATTCTTGTTAAGAAGGCTTCAGGGCGTCCAAGACAGTCCAGTAAGCGCCAGGATCGTCTCCTAAAGAGGATTCAGCTGCGGGATCGGAGTGCCACCAGTGCAGAGCTTGCTCAGGAATGGCAGTAGGCAGGTGTGAGCGCATCTGCACGCACAGTGAGGCAAAGACTTTTGGAAGATGGCCTGGTGTCAAGAAGGGCAGCAAAGAAGCCACTTATCTCCAAAGAAAAACATCAGGGACAGATTGATCTTCTGCAAAAAGTATGGCGAATGGACTGCTGAGGACTGGGGCAAAGTCATATTCTCTGATGAAGCCTCTTTCCGATTGTTTGGGGCATCTGGAAAAAGGCTTTTCCGAAGAAGAAAAGGTGAGCGCTACAGTACCATCAGTCCTGTGTCATGCCAACAGTAAAGCATCCTGAGACCATTCATGTGTGGGGTTGCTTCTCATCCAAGGGAGTGGGCTCACTCACAATTTTGCCCAAAAACACAGTCATGAATAAAGAATGGCACCAAAACACCCTCCAACAGCAACTTCTTCCAACAATCCAACAACAGTTTGGTGAAGAACAATGCATTTTCCAGCACGATGGAGCACCGTGCCATAAGGCAAAAGTGATAACTAAGTGGCTTGGGGACCAAAACGTTGAAATTTTGGGTCCATGGCCTGGAAACTCCCCAGATCTTAATCCCATTGAGAACTTGTGGTCAATCCTCAAGAGGCGGGTGGACAAACAAAAACCTACTAATTCTGACAAACTCTAAGAAGTGATTATGAATAAATGGGTTGCTATCAGTCAGGATTTGGCCCAGAAGTTGATTGAGAGCATGCCCAGTTGAACTGCAGAGTTCCTGGAAAAGAAGGGCCAACACTGCAAATACTGACTCTTTGCATAAATGTCACATAATTGCTGATAAAAGCCTTTGAAACGTTTGAAGTGCTTGTAATTATATTTCAGTACATCACAGAAACAACTGAAACAAAGATCTAAAAGCAGTTTAGCAGCAAACTTTGTGAAAACTAATATTTGTGTCATTCTCAAAACTTTTGGCCACGACTGTATTTTCTGAAGTTGCAGCACTCAGCCACCGTACATTGTTCTATAAAAACATGTAATCCACTCAGCAGTGTCCATCTCTGAAGGGTGTAGGCTGTCGAACATACACAACTGTTGGCCAATCATAGCAGTGGGTGTTGACTTCATTGTCTACAATCTGGCATGCCTATTCAAACAAAGAGTTCTATTGAGGATGATCAAAACAAGACACAAATTTCCTATTACTTCTACATCATGGTTTTTTGATGTAAAAAATCTTGACAACAATATAAGTGGACAGTACGAAATTATAAAAAAGGCAGTTCATGACCCCTTCAAAATCACTAGCACCAGTTTGATATAAATCACACAGTAAAGGATTGTTAGTGGTGACTGAAGATATCTGTCAATGTAAATATAAACACTTTTAATTATATATTAGTTATCAATAAAATTGACTTTTTTGGATGAAGAAGAGAATAATTTTTTTTTTTCTTTAAAGAGAGGATACCCATTTGATTTATGCCATTTAAATATCCTTTTATCACTGACGAAGAGGCAGTGCTCTGCTAAAAGCTAATTAGGAATTAATGATATATGCATAGTCAATTAAAAGACGTGGTGAATGACTTCAAGGGGACGCATAGACGAGACACACAGCTCTTATCTGGAGTCGGTTTTCTGAGTTCAGAAATCATTGCGGTGTCCTTCCATCTGTGTAGTCAGTCTTTACAAAAGCATGCATGTTGACGAGACGATTAATTAGGTAGGGATCATCTAAAAACCACACAGCGGATTCACTAAACAATTGCTTCAGTGTGCTGTTTTTCAGCTACAATCCTGCATCTTATTCACCAATCACAGCAATAAAGTTTTACAAGGCACTTGTGCTGACATAATGCTTTAGATTTAGATTTTGTCCTAGTGAGTCAGGTGCTAAAAAACACTGAAGCATATGCAAGTAAACAGTGCTATCAGTGGACACGACTTGTTTTAAGCAAAATCCTCCCATTATGTAGATCCTGACACTGCAGCAGATGTATTTAAAAACCCAAATGTAAAATGAGGCCAATTATACAGTACGGAGGATCGTATTCATCATTCGTTCTTGATAAATCAGGAACACATGGTCAGCCACACCTCATTAAGAGACTGTGCCATGGACATGGGCCAAATCACAATAACAAGCAGATGTCTGTGACAGCACGCACAACCAATCATGGACAGCATAATACAGGAAAAGCTCAGAGGATACAGTAAATATGGTGTGAAGAGAATGTACATGTTTAAAAAAAAAAAAAAAAAAAAAATAATAATAATAATAAGGGCAAGAACTAATATTAAAAAATAGATGTAGGGTTTGCTGTATATAGTGGCTTTTACATCATGTAGTTCTAAGCCAGCAGGACCCATGGGACATTTTCCTGGTAGCATTCACACCGGCAGCGAGAACTCTGAAGCGGCAGACAGTGACGTCTTTCATGATACGTATGAGTTTGGCCAATCAGCGCACACTTACGTCACTGGTAGTTCGTATAGAACTCTTTTAGACTCTACTCTGAAATAGGAGCTAATTTAGTTCCCTCAAACGCAGTTCCTAGAACTAAATACGTTCCTGTTTCCTGTGGTGTGAACACGCCAAAAAGCAAGAACTATTGCATTAATGTCTGAAATGTATATTGTTGTAGTTATGTACATTTTGGAAAATGTTTCTGTTTATCTGGAAGCTGTTACTGTTTTGTACAATCAAATTTGTACACTTTCATTTTGGTCATTATGCATATTTTCAATTTATTATTATAAAAAATTGTCTGTGAGTACCAAAATAAAATTTGTTTAACTTAAAGTGAATAGCTAACTGTATTAAAGTTTACTATTCAAATGTTCAGTAAGAAGTTTGATATAGTAAGGTATTTATTTATTTATTTATTGGAAGTAGCTATTTACAGTGAGTGAAAATAGCATGTTTTCTTAGCAATAGATGCTATTTACACTAAGTGCAAATAGCAATATATTCTATTTACACTGTTGTAATAGCAGTATTTACTACTTGTAGTATGTTGGCAGATATTTGCAGCTCAGTATTGTAGTACAATATAAAACAGTATGCAATAATAACATAATGAGTACCACCTTGGGACAAAGCCCTACACCTTCCCCTAAACCTAACTGAGCTACAACTGTAGCCAAATTCCTTGACACATCTATGTGTGGTGGCTCTTAATGCCTTGACCCCAGCTTCAGTCTATTTCTTGTAAAGTTTACCCAAATTCTTGAATCGATTTTGCTTGACAAGCCTCTCAAGGTTGGTTGTGCAAAACCTTTGCAGGTGTTTTGAGTTGATTAGCAGATTGGCATGTCACCAAATTCTAATTTGTTGAGTGAATTGGTGGGTTTTTGTTAAATGTGAGCCAAATCATCACAATTAAAAGAACCAAAGACTTAAACTACTTCAGTATGTGTGCATTGAATTTATTTAAAACACGAGTTTCACAATTTGAGTTGAATTACTGAAATAATTGAACTTTTCCACGACATTCTAATTTATTGTGATGCACCTGTACTTTTGCTTTCGCAATGAAACACATAACGTCTCCACAGCCTGGTGGCGGCTGCAACAATACTACTGCAATAATAAAAGTTGCGCATACATTTGGGCGGTGTTTTGTGGGGGCGTGTTTGAACGAGCCATTTTAGAATGGCGTGGCTGAGTCTTAACTGTCATAAAGAATATCTAGTTGGGTTTGAGACTTTAATCATTGCAACTTTACAGATCTTATACATGCACAAGCAGTTGTACCACTCCACAGACAAAGGAAAACATGAAATTCACACAGTTCAGTCATCTTTTTAAGTTGGTAGTATCATTATTTAAAATCATTCCTCCCTTTGCCAGTACTGTGGAGGAATCTCTGTATCTTTACAGTGCCCTAAATGCAGTGTTTCTTCTTCATAGCTACAGTGCAATAATTTGTCTCATTAACAATTGATGACTGCATGCTATAGACCGACTAAGGACATTTCCACTCTTTGAAGTATTGTTTAACACCCGTACATATACAGCCGCATCTCTCTTAAACCCATTTAAGTGGCCGTTCCCTAAGGTTATCCACACCATCATCTGACACCGACGGGAATGACCCGTCCAAGGGAACCAGAGGCTTGGTCATAAAACACTAAACGTAGCTCTAGTAACAAGCCTGCGACTGTCAGGATCAAGCCATGTAACAACCCAACTACATAAAATATTTACACCAATGTATGGTATTGAAATCCAAAAGGCTCGTCATTTGTAGCTTAATTAGTTATTAGCACCAGAATGCTTGCCGGGATGTTTGGCATGAATAATAGAAGACAGTTTGAAGGTCATTAAAAGCAAGGCAGTTCTCCGTTGAGCAGGGGGAAAGCAGTTTGAATTGCCAAATGCTGCAGATTAACAATGCCATCACTCGGCTCCCCGCGCTCAAGCGACCAGTATAGGCAAGGTGGGGGTAATTTGTCAAGTGCTCTAGCGGGGCCATCTGTGCTACAGACTGACAAATGTCCCCCTTATTTGTCATAAGGACACATGTCGTACAAGCGCTGAATTAATTCCCCCTTTACAATACATTTATTTGTCACCCAGGTATTTAACCGACTTGCGTCTTGCATTGCTCACACTGTATTACGGGGGTTTGACAGGACAACAGGCGGTTACGCCCTGGCAACCTGGAAACCGGTGGCCGTGCTGAAAAGCATAAAAAAGCACACTCAGCATTAAGGGCGATTGTGTAAATCAAGATACGCCAATTTCAAAAAGCAGCTGTCCCATTTTTCTCAGTCTCTGAAGGGCTGTAATGCATTGTGTGATGAAATCTCCCTGTTGTTTGTGCTGGATTCTTCCATCTCGACAGCACACCCTTGAGAGCTGACGGCTTTGTTGTTGCCAGTCTATTTCATCTCTTCCTAAGCAGGCGTCGTGCAAATAACGCCATTTGGTAAATATGATGGAGAGCCATTAGAGCAGGTCAAGGCCAGTAATCTTCTAATCTTATCCCAGGCAATATGGCGCCTTCCTAGTGAACCCTATCAGTCCGTGGCCCCTTCACCTGATAAAAACACTCGATATAAATTTATTTGAAGAGGCCTTTCTTGAAGAGGTCAACGTTTCCAGCTTAATCATATGAAGGAGAAACATGACAAAGCTGTGTGCTTTATTATTGCCTTTTCTTTATCGCATCTCATATTGCGTTGTGTGTCCTAACCAGGCGTGACACAATAAGTTCCCAGGGATGAGCCATTTGTCTGCTGTACAATGTACATTCTTGGCTGAAATTTGAGTTTTGGACCAATGAGATTTCAAGGTGGACAGGGCTACCTTATCAATACCTTATCTATAAAACAAATAATAGCCCCCTCCCCATAAATATGCAAGAAACATACCTACCAAATGTTATGTGTCAATCAATGTTGTAGTATAGTTAAAGGAATAGTTCACCCAAAAATAAAATATGTCATTAATTACTCACCTTCATGTCATTCCAATTCTGTATGACCTTTGTTCATCTTTGGAACAAAGATGAAGATGTTTTTGATGAAATCCAAGAGCTTTCTGACCCTGCATAGACAGCAATGCAACTGACATGCTCAAGGCCCAGAAAGATAGTAAGGACATGTGACATCAGTGACATTCAACCTTAATGTTATGAAGCTACGAAAATAATTTTTATGCACAAAGAAAACAAAAACAACGACTTTATCCAACAATTTCTTCTCTTCCATATCAACGTGCGTTCATGAGAGCTCCATTCCTCTACATCCGAGTCAAATGGATTGTCGAAAAAAAGAAATAAATGTAGGACGTGGACTTCGTAATATACTCCGCTTGTCGTTTGGATGGAGTTGATTTTAAGAGAGAGGCAGGGCTTAAGGTCTTTAAATGCTTAGTTTAGTATTTATCACCATAGAGAAGTCTGTCATTTCACAGAAAGATCCAGTTTTGACATTTTGATTAATTCCAAGCCTAGTTTTTGAGGAATGCAGCACATGCATGTATGAGTTGTTCGTAATAAGATCTATAACATGATTCACAAGATCACACTTATATAGAGTGAGCAAATAGTGTGCATATTTAGGGCCAGATTAACTAAACAGGGCAAATTAGCATTAGAGCGCAATTCCATAAAATCGCAGATGGAAGGGGAAAATTCTGCTTGTGATTTACTGACCATGCACACATTAAAAAAACACAGATGCAGCCAGATCATTTCCATAATTACCAGTGCAAATTACCGCCTGCTTTAAGACATGGTTTTTTGGGGGGACGTTAAATAATGGTGCAAATACCAGTAATCTGACGAGTGCAAGCGTTACTTAGTTTACAAAAAAACTGCAGTGATGCGCTGTCAACAGCATGCCAAAGCAACAGGTGGCGATATAACACTGACATAAAGCCATGTTAGCCAATCAGAAGCCTGAAAAAAGCATGCATTCCAATGTTACAAGACAAATCTGGGGCCTCATTTATAAAACTTTCTTACGCACTGATTTGATCTTAGAGTGTTCGTACGATCAAATCCACGTCAAAGTACAGATTTATAAAAACCGTCTTTGACGTGGAAAAGTACTTATCTCCACGTCAGATTCCAGCTTGGCGTACGACCGTTTCCTTGTGGTAATGCCTGGTATTGCAGATAGTTCAGCCTCACTATAATTTGATTTCTTGCGCTCCTTTTTTCTTGCCATTGTCACAGAGTTTTTGCTTTAGGAATGAGCTCATTTTATATGTTAATTAATTAAGCAGGGGCGTTTCGACGGCGGAACATTCAGCTGCACACAATTCCACGATGATTTGTGATTTATAACCGAATGACTGGCTTACGCATGGATTTCGTGGTACGTTCGTTTTCTCTGAATCGCTCTTACGATCAAATCAGAAAAGTTCTTAGATTAAATCAAGGATGGTTTCTACGCAAGTCTTTATAAATGAGGCCCCTGCTTTCACCTGCTACATGACAACACTGCAGTTTCTGAAAATCTTCACCTTGGCAGGAGTTTTCAAAAAAGGTTGGGTTTTAGTGACTTGATACTGCCTTTGCATGTGGACCAACTGCGTTAAACAAAAATAATGACTTTATTCAACAATTTCTTCTCTTCCATGTCAGTCTTCGAAGCACGTTCACCAGAGTACGGTGACATATGCGTGTGGTGCTGGTGATGCAGGAACTGGCTTTCTGGCGTAAAACCCAAATGCGCTGTGCCTTGTTTACAAGTGGAAGAAGATGCAATGCTGACATATGTTTTCGTTAACATGTCAGAAAATTTCGACAGAAAGGTTGACTTGGAATTCTTTGCCCAGTCTTACTTGTTTAAACCAGAATATACAGACAATGAACTAAGAGAGATGGACGTTCTACGCCACATGTATGTGACTGGCACAGAGGTACGTTTTTGTCATGAGACCAGGTTGAATGTTACATATAAGACAGAGGATCATTTAAGATTTACTTTTACTAATTCACTACAATAAACTAAATAAATTTTGCTATATATGAGTGAGAGAAAGGGTTGTTGAGGTAGGGCTGGGAATCGATTCAAAAAAGAATCGATCCCCCATCAAGGGGAGTCAACTCCTCATTCAGAGCCATTTTCAGTTCAGCAAAACTTGTTTAAAGGTGCATCTCAAATGAAAGGCTGCATCCCACGAAGTCTGCATATCTCAGCTTCTAGTCATTAAACGTCGCTGAACATCGATTCATGAAAATGAAAACGATCATTACTGAGCTCGTCTGAGTTTGAGGATGTAGCGTTTCATTTGAGAAGCACCCATTAATTTGCCTCTTGCTCGCTAATAATTATATTATTAGTCTGATTCGTTTCCATGAAAAGGTTTATTTGGATAGATTGTTTTAATGAACTAGTTCACAAATTCGATTTAGAAGTTCTTTTATGGTGGAACTGGCTCATGTTGTCCACACATTTGAATAGATCACGATGTGATCTTATTTACATCCTAAATAAATGCTATTTTTAATCTTTCAACCAATGAAATTTCTGAAAGAAAACGCTGAGAGCACAACAGTGGCCGAGAGCAAATCGTGATTGACAGCTAAGCCACATGCTCTTATATTAGTGTTGTTGTTAAAGTTCTGTTTATTTTGTTTCAGTGTATAGTTTTCTAATTTTGTGAAAAGCATACTGTTAAAGTAAACATCATTCAGCTGAACTGTGTGTAACCAGCTTAAAATTAACCTAATGAAGAGTTAGAACATTTTTTTTGTTTCATCTAATATGTAGGTTATATTTCTAGTAATATGTTTGAGCTGCATTTCATTAATGTCCAGCAGATGGCAGTAGCGGCGCTGCAGAGAGGAAAACGCAAATTTAGTTTCCTTAACGAAAAAAGTAGTGAAAAAACGAACGATAGTGAGCCGAGCTTTACATAAGAAAAGAAGCACGCAGTTAAATCTAAAACACAAAGGTTTTAGATCCATTTTGCTAGTTTTTCACTTAGAAATCATCTTTTATACAGTATCACAAAGGAAGAGGCATTTTAGTACTGACGAGGATTGGTGGACATTGTTTTGCTTCTCCGGTGAGTTTGCAGAGTGTTCGCTTTGTGTGTTGCTATCATGATACAGGTTTTCGAAATATTGCTTTTGCAAGATACTGTTTTGTTGGTGAAACTATGATCTTTATCTGATTATATTGATGTGTAATTTTCACGTAAAAAAACAACTGGAGAGTAGCGTGAGTCACATGAACCTGAGATGTTATTGTGAGCCACGTGTAATCTTGGTTACGATGTAATTAGCTAATCTGAGTTCATTTATGCTGTGACTAAGAGCATGTAACTTGTTCAAATTGTAAACGGCCGTACAATTATGAATATGGGATTTGAGTAATATTGTTTCCAAGCCTGGTAAAGAAATAAGGAATTATTTTGATATAGTAATTGAATGTTGCCCTGTTATGCAGGTTGTTTTTTTTGTATGCAAGAATTGATACGCCATTGGATTCATCGCCATTGGAGAGACGGAGGCACGGCAAGAGAGTTTGCGAGGAGTTCTACAGGAACTGTTTCATTGGACGTGTCTTCATTTCATCTTACAGCTAAGAGCTGGAAATCTCATCACACTTTAAAAAACACACTACCCGGGTAGAACAATTTTATTTACATTTTTTTGGGGTTATTATTTTTTCAGAGCTCTGATTCAAATATTGAAAGTGTCATTTGATTTTAATTTTTTTTTAATTGAAAGGACATTCCAACGTTGGACATTGGTTCTAGACTAAAAAAAAAGACATTGTCTTCTGAGTTACAAGTGATATTGTGTTTCTAACCAAAAACATTGTAACAAAAGGAAAAGAAATTCTTGGTTTATGGGTTATTGTTAAATAAATGCCGGCTATTGTATATATTTTGACTGAAGTGAATTCGTGCTTGGATTTTTTTAATTTATTATTCCTCCTTGGAAAAGTTCCTAGGCACTTCAATATAGTTCATTGTAGTGTAAGGTATGCAGTTGTTTACATAATGTGGCGAGCCAGCAGCCAGGAGGAGTAGAAACAATTAAGAGACATTTATTTATTTTTTGGGTTACATAGGTGGTTTGAATTATTTGAAATACTGTAATATTTTTTTTTCCTTATTTTGAAAATTTTTCGGTTTAATTATCCATTGTGTGTAATCTTACGCAGCCATGGACACTGAACAGATGTGTGGTGTAAATTTAAAGAATGCCGTGTGCATTGAAGGCATTACCACAGCTGATACTGATGAACAGATAACTGAATTCTGCTCGACTTTTGGATCTGTCAACAAAATTCTTAGGTTGAGGCAGACAGGGCAAGAGAATGGTGTGAAAGCTCTTGTAGAGTTTGAATCAGAGGAATCTCTCACAAACATAGCACCTGACCTCCCAAAGTATTTCTCTAGTGTTGGAGACCCTAATATTCTGTGGCGTGTAGATAGGGCTTATAAAGTGGCTTCTACTCCAAAGAAATCCCCAGTGCAAGCAAAACCTTTAGATTTAAGTGACAGCTCACATGGTGATAGTGAACCAGACTCAGATGATAGTGGGACCCCTTTAATTCGCAAACCACGCAGTATGTTGAATAAAACTCAGTATGCTTCCCCCACACTGAACCCTTCAGCCAGAAAGCAGACGACAGTAACACATCCAGCTTCAGTAAATCACGTAGCCTCTGCCAATGATCTTTTCAATCCACCAGACATTCAGAAGATCATTGTGGAGCATGTCATTAAAAGTGATAACTCAATTGCTGCAAATCAGGGAACCAAGCGACTTCGCCCATTTTCAGGAAAACTTCCTAAGCCTCCTAATGAAGTGGACTTCCAAACATGGTACCTTCATGTAGAGCTTATGATTCAAGACAAAACTCCGGTTGACATGCAGCGACGTAAAATTTTAGAAAGTCTGCTTCCACCAGCCTCTGATTTAATCAGACAGCTAGGGCCACATGCAGATCCTTGCGATTATGTGAAACTTATTGATTCGGCATATGGGTTAGTTGAGGATGGGGATGAAATCTTCGCAAGGTTCCTTAGTACTCATCAAAACACAGGAGAGAAAGCCTCAGAGTACCTGCAGCGATTACAGGTGCTAATCACTACTGCTACAAAGAGAGGTGGCATTGATAAAGCAGACGCTAATAAACAGTTACTGCGGCAGTTTCGGCGTGGGTGCTGGGATCAGTCTCTCATTCTGGCATTGCAGTTGGGGCTTAAAACGGAAACACCTCCCGATTTTTCAGACTTCCTGTTACAAGTGAGAACAGAGGAAGATAGGAGGGCCGCAAAGCATGATCGCATGCAGCGTCATTTAGGAAGCACAAAGCCAAAATCTTTTCTGAATATGCAGCTAGTGAATGAAGCCTCCTGTTCTCATGATGCTAGTGCTAATGTCTTGCAGACCATCGTCACAGAAACTGAAGCATTGCGGAAGCAAGTTGCAGAACTTAAAATGCAGCTTACTAAAAAAAGGGAGCAGAGGCGACAGAGGCATGCTAACAAAACTCAGAATCCAGCTCAAGAAATCCCCACAGCTAGGGTAGCAGAGGTTCAAACTCAGCAGACAACACCAAAGCCCAGACCAAAGGCTTGGTTTTGTTTTAAATGTGGCAATGATGGGCATCTAGCACGACAGTGTGAAAATCCTCCAAATAAGCCTTTAGTGGATCGGAAATATGAGGAACTGAAAGCGAGACAAGATGAATGGCACACCAGATATGGACATTTAAACTGGAATGGGTCGCGGTGGAGGGACTGACTGCGCCCAGAAATAAAATGAAATGTCCCACACCAAGTGATGGAATAGAATCAGTCATCTGTAAACCTCATACTCAAGCTCAGTTATTTGATGGTGCTCTTCCAAAGGGGTTGATAGGGCCAAAATGTACGTCAACTGTTATCATTGAGGGATTTCAGTGTGAAAGCCTTTTGGATTCAGGCTCTCAAGTCAGTACAGTCTCTAAGTCTTTCCATGAGAATCACCTTTCACATCAGCCCATTCTTCCTATTCAAGATCTTTTAGACATAGAAGGTGCTGGTGGTCAGGAAGTACCTTATTTGGGCTATGTTCAAGTTGATGTAGACTTTCCAGAAGATATCATGGGAAAGTCTGAAAAAATTCATACTCTTGCACTTGTTGTACCTGATCACAGGACAAATGTGGATGTCCCCTTGCTGATAGGCACCAATACACTTGATCCTCTATATGAAAAGTGTGCGCTTATCCAGGGTGAGTCTGTCAAGCATGGGACCAAGGACAGTCATGGTTCTCCACTTTTGAAACATTTGTATCACAGATTCAAAATAAATCAGCAAAATGGTAGAGTGGGGATTGTGAAGATGCAGAGCAAGAAGAGTGTCATCATTCCTGCAGGAGAAAGGGTGACTTTAACTGGCTACACAAGAAACGTCCCAGTAGCAACAAATACGACTCTCTTAGTAGAGCCTCCCAAATCGAGATTACCTGCTGGTCTCTTCTTCTGTAGCTACATTATGACAAGCCCACCAGTTTCATGTTTCAAGGTGCCTGTCCTAGTTAAAAATGAGACAGTGCATGACATCAAAGTGCCCTTGGGTCACAACATTGCTGAGCTTTCCTTTCCTAAGGCTGTGTCGTCCCTGCCAGCGCTTAATGCAAAAGAACCACTCCACCATGACGTTACTTCATCTTTTGCAACGTGCAACACCATGCATGTGTCAGACAGTGGGAAACTCACCTTTGATTTTGCTGACTCTCCCTTGTCTGAAGAGTGGAAAGAGAGAATCACCAGCAAATTAAATTCCATGTCAGATGTTTTTGCACTCAGTGACCTTGATTTCGGTCATACCACTAAAACTAAACACAGAATACGCTTGTCAGATCCAACTCCATTCAAACAGAGGCCCAGACCGATCCATCCTTCTGACTATGAGGCGGTCAGACGGCATTTAAAAGAGCTTCAAGATGCTAACATCATACGTGAGTCAGAAAGCCCTTTTGCTTCTCCGATTGTTGTGGTGAAGAAAAAGAACGGTGACATCAGGCTATGCGTGGATTATCGAAAGTTGAATAGCCAAACCATCAAAGATGCATACGCCTTACCCAACATTGAAGAAACCTTTGCTGTCTTAACCGGCTCAAAGTGGTTTTCTATCATGGATCTCAAGTCGGGCTATTATCAAGTGGAAATGGAGGAGGAAGACAAGTGTAAAACAGCTTTTGTGACCCCCATGGGGTTCTGGGAGTTTAACAGAATGCCCCAGGGGGTTACAAATGCTCCAAGTACTTTTCAGAGAGTAATGGAGAAGTGCGTGGGTGGAATGAATTTGAGAGAAGTATTGGTCTTTCTTGATGATGTCATAGTTTTCTCAGCTACTCTTGAGGAACATGAGGACCGATTACTTAGAGTTCTCCAGAGGTTGAAGGAATTTGGCTTAAAGCTTTCTCCTGAGAAATGTCAGTTTTTTAGAATGTCTGTTAAATATCTTGGGCATGTGGTTTCTGCAAGTGGGGTAGAGACCGACCCTGCCAAAATACATGCTCTCACAACATGGCCAAGGCCAAATAACATCAAGGAGCTTAAGTCTTTTCTTGGATTCGCCGGGTATTATAGGCGATTCATAAAAGACTATTCTAAAATTGCAAGACCTCTCAACGACTTAACAGCTGGGTACCTGCCTCCAAAAAGGCAGTCAGCCTCCTCATCCAGTAGTTCGATACGTTCCTCAACTGCAGATTTCAAAAGGCCTTTTAATGAGAAATGGACATCAGGTTGCGAAGATGCCTTTAAGACTCTCATCCAGAGGCTTACAACGGCTCCAGTTCTTGGGTTCGCTGACTCAAAAAAGCCCTACGTTGTACACACAGATGCAAGCACTCATGGTCTCGGTGCGGCTCTATACCAAGAGCAAGAAGGCAAATTGAGAGTGATAGCCTATGCAAGCAGAGGACTTAACCGTTGTGAAAGAAGATACCCTGCACATAAGCTCGAATTTCTTTCTTTGAAGTGGGCTGTCACTGAGAAGTTTTTCGACTATCTCTATGGAGCAAAATTCACCATTGTGACAGACAACAACCCACTGATGTACATCCTTACATCTGCCAAACTAGATGCAGCAGGACACCGCTGGTTGGCTGCTCTTTCCAGTTTTGACTTTAACATCATTTACAGAGCTGGGAAGAAGAATCAAGACGCAGATGGCCTCTCAAGGCGTCCACATCCTGATGATCAACATGAACCTGATCTAGCTTCCCAAGATGAGGAGGACCGTATCCAGCGGTTCATCTCCCAGTTCTTACGGGATGACAGAAGAGCCAATTTTCCATCTGAGGCTGTGAAAGCAGTGTGTCAGAGGCATCAGTGTGTTTTAGCGACTAGTACAGTACCCGATTTCCCACTGCCTGTACCAGTCGAATGCTTGGCGATTGGGGTTTCTGCTATTCCTGTAGGGTTCACTCAACCTGATGTGCTTGGATCATGTACATTACCACAAATGTCGCTTGAAGATTGGGCTCGTGAGCAAAGACAGGATCCTGCCATCAGTAGAATAATAGATATTGTCCAAACAGGAAAGCGATTTTCATTTAGGTTAAGGCGACGTGAAGACAGAGAGGTCCAGTTGATGTTGAGAGTAATTGGGCAGTTGGTAATCTCAACTGATGTCCTGTACAGAAAGCGCATGAGCCAAGGTGAGCCTTTCTATCAGCTTGTCCTTCCCAAAAGGTTCAGAAAGTCAGCTCTTGAAAGTCTTCATGATGCTGTTGGACATATGGGTACAGATAGAACATTGGACTTAGTGCGTGCCCGTTTCTATTGGCCCCGTATGGCCATGGAAGTGAGCGAAAAGATTCGGACCTGTGAAAGATGTATACGGAGAAAGGCACGTGCTGAACGAAGCGCTCCCCTTGTGAACATAAGAACGCAGCGTCCTCTAGAGTTGATTTGTATGGACTATCTTTCACTGGAGCCGGACGGCAAAGGAACAAAGAATATTTTGGTCATAACTGACCATTTCACCAAATATGCAGTAGCGGTGCCGACAGCAGATCAGAAGGCGAGGACAGTGGCGAAGGCGTTATGGAACAACTTTTTCATCCATTATGGGTTTCCCGAAAGGTTGCATAGCGACCAAGGTCGTGATTTTGAATCAGCCCTGATTAAAGACCTGTGTGCGCTGCTTGGAATTAAAAAGACAAGAACCACGCCTTACCATCCTCGTGGAAATCCTGTTGAGCGGTTCAACAGGACACTTCTTGAAATGCTGGGAACGCTCCAGGAAGAGGACAAAGTGAGATGGAAAGATTTTGTGCAGCCTCTTCTCCATGCATATAATTGCACGAAAAATGATACTACCGGCTTTTCCCCTTACCAGCTGATGTTTGGTCGTCAACCCAGGCTTCCCGTCGATATAGCCTTTGGGCTGAACCCAGAGGGAAACACTAAAGTGTCTCACTCTGAGTATGTTAAGAAGTTGACAGAGAGTCTCACGGAAAACTATCAGTTGGCTACTACACACAGTTTAAAGAATGCTTTGCAGAACAAACAGAGGTTTGACAGCAAAGTAAGAGAGTCCACATTGGAAGCAGGAGACCGAGTCCTAGTGCGAAATGTTGGCATCCGTGGAAAACACAAAATTGCTGATAGATGGAGTGAAACAGTATATACTGTTGTCAAACGGATTGAAGATTCCCCTGTCTATGTTGTTGTTCCTGAACATACGGATGGACCTGAAAGAGTTTTACACAGAGACCTGCTTTTACCATGTGGATTTCTTCCATCCACTGTGAAAGATGTACCATCACAGAAGTCAAGGTCCAGACAGGAATCTGATAACTCACCATTGCCAGAGTGTAATCAGGCTGAGGATAACGATGAATTGTCTGAGGTGGAGGATGAGGTTGAGTACTCCTCTACTTATGATCAGCCGTACCCTGAGTTAGAAAGTATTCAGCCAAATTTTGAGCAGGACAGTGGGATGATTCAAGAGGAAGCCAGACCCAAGCAAAGATCTCAGGATAGAATATCAGATGACCAGCATGTTCAAATGGTGAAAAATTCTGTTCTTGAGGATCAGGTAGCTGGAACTAGCTTTGATTTGCCTACGTTGAACCCTGAAGCTCCAGTATTTGAACCTCAGCACGTTGAAGGTGATGGAACCTGTGAGGTCAGTCAAGCTCAACAATCATCTGTACCTGAGACGGTAGGAGCTGAGGGAAGCATTCCTACTGTTCCCGTCACAGATCTGACTGAACATTGTACTTCTATAAATGGAACAGACTGTGGATTGGATGAGATTGAGGACGTATTAACTGTTGAAGAACCCACAGAGTTTGAGGAGACTGAGGCTATCTCAGATGATGAGGTGCCATTAAGAAGGTCTTCTAGAGATAGAGTAGCTCCCAAAAAGTTGACATATCCAACTTTAGGGAACCCCCTAGTTACAGTTATGCACTCAATTCTAACTGGGTTAGACAAAGCTTTCTCCCAAACCCTTACTCTGGACACAGTACCTTACATTTGTCATTTGGCGCCTTTAACATCTGAGACAGTGTAGGGAGTAACATGCAAGGATGCATGCAGATTAAGGGGGGGAGGATGTAACCAGCTTAAAATTAACCTAATGAAGAGTTAGAACATTTTTTTTGTTTCATCTAATATGTAGGTTATATTTCTAGTAATATGTTTGAGCTGCATTTCATTAATGTCCAGCAGATGGCAGTAGCGGCGCTGCAGAGAGGAAAACGCAAATTTAGTTTCCTTAACGAAAAAAGTAGTGAAAAAACGAACGATAGTGAGCCGAGCTTTACATAAGAAAAGAAGCACGCAGTTAAATCTAAAACACAAAGGTTTTAGATCCATTTTGCTAGTTTTTCACTTAGAAATCATCTTTTATACAGTATCACAAAGGAAGAGGCATTTTAGTACTGACGAGGATTGGTGGACATTGTTTTGCTTCTCCGGTGAGTTTGCAGAGTGTTCGCTTTGTGTGTTGCTATCATGATACAGGTTTTCGAAATATTGCTTTTGCAAGATACTGTTTTGTTGGTGAAACTATGATCTTTATCTGATTATATTGATGTGTAATTTTCACGTAAAAAAACAACTGGAGAGTAGCGTGAGTCACATGAACCTGAGATGTTATTGTGAGCCACGTGTAATCTTGGTTACGATGTAATTAGCTAATCTGAGTTCACTTATGCTGTGACTAAGAGCATGTAACTTGTTCAAATTGTAAACGGCCGTACAATTATGAATATGGGATTTGAGTAATATTGTTTCCAAGCCTGGTAAAGAAATAAGGAATTATTTTGATATAGTAATTGAATGTTGCCCTGTTATGCAGGTTGTTTTTTTTGTATGCAAGAATTGATACGCCATTGGATTCATCGCCATTGGAGAGACGGAGGCACGGCAAGAGAGTTTGCGAGGAGTTCTACAGGAACTGTTTCATTGGACGTGTCTTCATTTCATCTTACAGCTAAGAGCTGGAAATCTCATCACACTTTAAAAAACACACTACCCGGGTAGAACAATTTTATTTACATTTTTTTGGGGTTATTATTTTTTCAGAGCTCTGATTCAAATATTGAAAGTGTCATTTGATTTTAATTTTTTTTTTAATTGAAAGGACATTCCAACGTTGGACATTGGTTCTAGACTAAAAAAAAAGACATTGTCTTCTGAGTTACAAGTGATATTGTGTTTCTAACCAAAAACATTGTAACAAAAGGAAAAGAAATTCTTGGTTTATGGGTTATTGTTAAATAAATGCCGGCTATTGTATATATTTTGACTGAAGTGAATTCGTGCTTGGATTTTTTTAATTTATTATTCCTCCTTGGAAAAGTTCCTAGGCACTTCAATATAGTTCATTGTAGTGTAAGGTATGCAGTTGTTTACATGTGGACATTATACACCATGTCTTGTTTCATTATTGCTATAAATGTATGTCCACTGCTGAGCTGTGGGTTATGACTAATTCCATGGGCAATGCAGACATAATTACAATTTAAAATCAGTCAGAGCTACATAAATATTAAATTTTTTTTTTACAAATGAAGCTTCATATTATGAGAGGGTTACTTTCTACAACCTTTATACCCTGCATTCATTGCGAAATTAGCTTCCTCCAATCTAAAAAAACAAAAATCGAAAACAACAGCGAGGAATCGATTCTTGGAATCAAGTCCAATCGATTTCAGAACCAGAAATCGGAATCAGAATCGATTTTAAAAATTTCGGAATCTAACAGCACTATGTTGAGGTTGAGCGTGTTCACTAAACTACTCACACACTACTGAGAAATGTGAAGTTACTCATGTCATTACTTTAGTTAGTTATTCACCATCCCCAGTTTGAATATTTATAATTCAATATTTTGTGGATTAGGTGTGGCTCAGTCCAGGAATGCTGACTAGACAGCCAATCAAAAACCAATGTGCTGCAAAATTATTCTGAAATAGAAATATATTTGGGCCAAATTGAAATCAATTATGGATATCCCAGAAATGGTGGTGCGAGCAATCTTCAGATAAGCTTGTGAATATAATCAGAGATTGAATGTAAATGTAGAATTGTCATAGATCCACATGGCGGTGGTTTACGTCTTGTTTACAAAGTCATCCAATATGGATCTTAATCTTCACATTTTTTTTTCTTTTTTTTTCAATTTTAGAGTCTGATGAATGAATATAAATTATATAATTTCTATTAAAATAAACTGCATTGGTTAAATTTGAATTAATAAACTAAATTAGATCATTGGCCCATTTCCAATTGTATTCTAGTAATATTTATTAAGAGCTGTTTGCTCTTGTGAGGCATTGCTGACAGACATGGTTGAGTCTCTGACCTATCAGGAAATATGGTGAGATTATTTTTGTGATATTGTTGTAATTTATGACCTTTGCAGTGCCGCAATATCAGAGGATAGGATGAAATAAAGAGCTTAGTTTACGATCGAACAAATCAAGAATAAAGCCTAAACACAATTTGAACTTTAATAACCAATGTACAGGTATCTTTCATTGTATCCCTTTGTATTGATGTTTCAGCTTTAACTGCAAACATTGATATAGACATCATTAAAGGGATAGTACACCCAAAAATTCATCTCATTTCAAACCTATATGCTATTGTGTTAGGATTTGAAAGAACATTCAGTTAAACCATGCAGCATGAAAGTACAGTAGACTTAACTTTTTCATTTCTCTTTCAGAAAACGTCATTTGGACCATTTTAATGGTTCTTTTGTGTCATTTTGAAATTCTTTTGCAGCCCTAGTCCTTTCAATATATTAATAAAAGTGGCCAAGTTAAATTCATATTTGCAGTCAAACATGTATGGAACAACATGATGATGAATAAATAATGACAGGTTTTTAATTTTGCATGAGCTATCCCTTTAATGACTGGCAAATACAGCAATAGTATATTTCAGTTATATGTTTCTATCAGTATGTGCTGTATGTCGTTTCGCCATTGTAAAGATTGATTCTTGTTTTGGGCCATGCCTTTGGGCCTTATTAAATCAAAATGTAAACTCACTCTCCTCTAACAAACAGCAGAGAAAATGCCACTGGCCGGCTCCCTGCGGGGTTGCACTCAGATTACTCTGACAAGTTAACTACCCTATGAGCTTCCACTTCTCTTCTTTTATTTAGTTAGGTGATGGAACACTCTACATCGCGCCAATATTGCGGAGGTGAAGAGCGGGGTATCACCCCCTTCGCCTTTATTGTGTTTACATTGCAGGCACCATAATGGCTGTTGTATGATTATGTTGTAATGCATGTTGACAGTTTTTGGGATGCACTGTAGAGTACATACAGTGAAGATGTCTTGAGATGTGTCAACTCTTGACCGTGTGGCACGGTGTTACCTTTCGCATATGTAAGCATTCACCTTGACTGATGTCCATACGTGGCTGCTGTTGCTGGGTTGAGGACGCTGTCAAAAAGGCCAGGGCAGCAGGGCCATCTGGACTCCATATGGATAAGGGCTGATATCTAACTATTATCATTACTCAACACTTTGGCCTGTTGAAAAGGTTAGCAGGACACCACCTATCTGTCAAGACACCTCTCTGAGAGAAGTCAAATCATTTTGTCATTGCGGATGTTTTATATATTGCCTTTGTTGGTATATTAGTATTTAAATTGTATTTAGGAGAATGTTTTGCAATAGACAAAATACATTTTCAAAATACATGTCATGTCTTTGTAGCTTAATTTTTCAGGCAAATTTTATATCATTGTATACATTTGTACAAAGATTTGGGGTGAGTAATATATATATTTGTAATGTTTTCAGAACAATTTTAAACTCTTATGCTCACCAAGCCTGCATTTATTTGATCAAAAATACAGCAAAACAGTGATATATATTACAATTTAAAATAACTATTTACTCTTTTAATCTATTCTAAAATGTAATTTTTTCCTGTGATGCAAAGATGAATTTTCAGCAGCCATTACTCCAGTTTTCAGTATCACATGATTTTTTAAAAATCATTCTAGCGTGCTGATTTGGTGATTTACATTTTTTTGTTATGTTGAAAACAATTGGCTGCCTAATATTTCACTGGAAATTGTTTTCCAGGATTTATTAAATATAAACATTTTGTAACATTATAACAATTTTTTATTTTTACTTTCACTTTTAATAAATTTAAAGCATACTTGCATATATATATATATATATATATATATATATATATATATATATATGTGTGTGTGTGTGTGTGTGTGTGTGTGTGTGTGTGTGTGTATACATATAAATTAATACTTTTATTCACCAAGGGTGTGTTAAATTGATAAAAAGTGATGGCAAATACTTACATTGTTAGAAAATATTTATATTTTGAATAGATGCTGTTCTTTTGAGCTTTTTATTCATCAAAGAATCCTGAAAAATATCACAATTTCTAAATAAATACTTTGCAGGGCAACTGTTGCAATATATAATCCAAAATAGATCCAATATAGATCATTCTAATAATAAATCAGTATAACATGGGCGTCGGAAGCAAAATAAATGTGGGTGGGTCCTCCCCCAGAAAAAAATACTATTCAGTATACAGAAATACTATAGCCTAGTATATGCCATTTTCTGTAGTCTGGTGCCTTTTATTTAATGTATGTTTACACAATACAAATAGGCCATATTTACAAATATTACAAAAGACAATTAGTGAGCAACATTTTCAGTGGCGTAAGTGATAAAACCAGTAACACATCGTTTTTGACACGGGAGACCCGAGTTCGCGTCCGCCTTTTGGTGAAATAATTTTTGAAATCGTCTCCCTTTTCACTTAAATCACATCGGAGAGGCATTTGTTTATTTGTAAATTAAATAATTGATAAGTTGAAATAAAGTATCAACTAGGGTTAGGTGTACCGTGTCTCTGAGCAACTGTTTTACTTTGCTGTGTCTCGGGAGTGACCAACTAGTGAAAACCCGGAATGAGTTTAACTGATATGGACTCTGAAAGCCAAGTGGAATAAATTTGAGGAAACCACAGCATGTAATTTAAGTCTTTATCTAAATGGAGTTTAATTTATTAAGGCAAACTTCATACAATGGATTTGACTGTGTCTGACGAAAAGTGCAAAGACATACTCGCTGAATAATAGAGACGGTAAAAGTGGGTGGGTCCAATATCATTGGTCTTCAAAAGTGGGTGGGTCCTGTCCCACCCACGTTCAATGGTTCCGACGCCCATCTATTAGAATGATTTCTGAAGGATCATGTGACACTTAAGACTGAAGTAATGGCTGATGAAAATTCAGCTTTGCATCACAGGAATAAATACAATTTTAAAGTATGTTAAAATAGAAACCATTATTTTATATTGTAATAACATTTTGCAATATTACAGTTTTTTTTCTATATTTTTGATTAAATAAATGCAGCACTGATGAGCATAAGAGACTTTCTTTAAAAACATTACAACTCTGTCACTGCTTGGTTGGATGAGGAGTGGAGAATGAGGAGGAGATCCAGAATAAAAGAAATATAAACAGTTTATTAAATGAATTACTGAAAATACAAACAAACAAATCAAAACCGGGAGCAAAACAGCAAACATGTAACGTTAACGACGGACAGTGATCACAAGCAGACTTAAATACACAGAGACATGGGCGTGGTCACAAACAAGTTAACAAGATAACAAGGGGGAAATACAAATATGGGCATAGACGGAAACCAAAAGGACTAAATCAAAAGGGGGGAAAACGAGGACTAAACCAATTGAACTAGAAACATGGGGGGAAAAACACTTGGGAAACATAACAGAACAGGACAAAACACAGACATAATCCTGACAAACTCTTACTGACCCCAAACTTTTGGCGTTTAAAAGGCTGGCGACAGTGTTGTGCTGCTTAATGTTTTTTTGGAACCTATGATTTTTCAGGATTCTTTGATAAATAAAAAAGTTAAAAAGAACAGCATTAATTCCCAGTAGAAACCTTTGTCTAACAATGCAAGTCTTTACTATCACTTTGTATCAGTTTAACACATCCTTGCTGAATAAAAGTATTCATTTCTTTCAAAAAAGAAAGAATTTACTGACCCCAACTTTTTGGACGGTGTAGTATGTATTGTTAGAAAAGACTCATATTTTTAAATAATGCTGTTCTTTTTCACTTTTATTCATCAAAGAATCCTGAAAAAAGAATCACAGGTTCCAAAAAAATATTAAGAAGCATAACTGTTTCCAACATTGATCATAAATCAGCATATTTAAAGGTGCCATAGAATGCAATGATTCAATATTTTAAATTGTTCTCTGATATCTACCTAGAAGGTATTTGGCATAGGAAAGGGTAAAAATTCTCTGGAAATAGTTTTACAGGTCCATTTACAACCCTAGAATTTGTCCCTAGAATGAAATGGTCTGTTATTACCTTATTTGGAAGGTTCCTGAATAATAATGTGGAGCTCTGCTCTGATTGGCTGTTTCACAGAGCGGCTCGCTCTCACACAGCTCTAAGTAAACACATGGAGGAAATATATATTTAATTACGGAGCTCGAGCCGCTATTAATATGCGGGGCATTGAAACTGCCGTTTTGAATGCACGATAACTTTTTAGTTTCACTTTTGAGATCGGCGATCGCACATGCTCTGTGTAACGTTATACTACAGCGGGAGTACTTACCACATTTGACAAGTTTAGATGCTGTTAGCAGTGATCAGGATCTGCAAATTATTCACCATCGTCCCCATAGTCATCTCTCCTTATTCTGTTTATGTGGTAAGTGAAATCTTATGTACTGCAATGTAACAGGCTACTGCGAGCAATAATCTAACCGTGTCTCTTCAGTGGCTTGTCTTATTTTATTAGAACACATTATTTGTTTTCCTTGCCTTTCACTTAACATCTCCCGCACAACCTGGAACATACCATTTATTCCCGTGATCAGCCATTTTCGCTATTGTCCTCGCTTTGTTTTTTCATCTGATGATTGGGCTATGCAAATGTTGGGGGCGTAACTATTAACAATTGCGACTATTGCGTAATAGTCTGTGTTATGTTAGGATTGACATATTTTTTCAGTGGTCTTTTGCAAACACTAGATTTACATAAGAAGTAGGAAACAATGGTGTTTGAGACTCATGGTATGTCATGTCCATGTACACAACTGTTATCATTCAACTATGCCAAGGAAAATACAATTTTCCATTCTATGGCACCTTTAAATGATTTCTGAAGGATCATGTGACACTGAAGACTGGAGTAATGATGCTGAAAATTCAGCTTTGCGTCACAGGAATAAATTGTTGCTGCTGCAATTAAGCTCAGTGCTCACTTTAAGCTCTTCCGCATTGAACGTCAATGTAAATACTTCATAAACAGATTTTAAATAATTACTGATGGTTGTCACTTTAAGTTAATCTTTATAAAATGATTAATAACTTTAAGCTTTAAGGTACCAAAATCTAGGTGTAGCTATAGTTTGTTTAAAGATGAAAGAGGCATGTCGTCCATTCAAAGAAGCAGCCATCAGAAACCTGTCATATCTGTCCAGGAAAACAGTGAGATTTTTAAAACACCAGGCATAGTCAGAAATGAAAACTAGCCATCATACACTAAACGACTTTAAATAGACTTTAAGGGATTAGTTCACTTCCAGAACAAAAGTTTACATTCACCCCTTGTCATTCCAAGATGTTCATGTCTTTCTTTCTTCAGTCGTAAATAAAGTATGTTTTTTGAGAAAAAGATTTCAGAATTTCTCTTCATATAATGGATATGTATGGTGCCCTCAAGTTTGAACTTGCAAAATGCAGTTTAAATTCAGCTTCAAAGGGCTCTAAATTATCGTAGATGAGAAAAAAGGGTGTTATCTAGCAAAATGATCGGTTCTTTTCTAAACAAATTGACAATTTATATACTTTTTAACATCAAATGCTCCTCTGTAGTGTATTCCAGCCTTAAGAGACTATAGATAAGTTGACATCTATTTAATAAGAGGTTTCATAATTAGGCTAGTATCTGTGTTCATCCATTAATTAAATTTTTTATTGGTTTCTTTTGTTACTTTTGTTACTTAGCTGAACATGGACTAGTCTAGATGTTGCAATGATACTTCACTATGAATATATAACTGATAAAACTGAATGACTCGTTGCTGAATGATTTTAGTGTTTGTTTTTTTTTTAATTGACTTTGTACCTTCAAATAAAACATTTTTCAATTATTCTTTAAAAAGGTTACCAAAATGTACCCATTAAGCACAGCCAGACTTTTTGCATTAATGATGTACATCTGAGTTGAAATGCTTTTGTCATTAAAAAAAAAAAATATATATATATATATATGTATGTATGTATTAAAGTGTATTAAAATAGGAAAAACTGAACTGCAGTATATATAGAATAACTGACCACAAACTTGTATAAACGGCATATCTTGTGATTAATATTAGTTTAGGATTTGAAAGTTAAGAGTATTAATCGACTAATGGCCCTATTTATATTTTACATTATCACTTTTATTACCACACCAGCAATATTATGTTTCATTTTCCTAAACAAATAAAGTCTACACTTTATTGAACATATATTTAATCACCACATTAAAACAATATTAGCTCTTTAGTGCCTGACTGGATGCTGGGAACGATTATTGTACTTGCTGTGTGCAGAACACCTGCTATAAAACTTGCCTTCAGCTTTTCCTTTTTTTTTTTTTTTTTCGGTTCCACAGACCGTACTCTCCCTGAAAATGTGCAAATGAAATCCTTTGGCACATTGAATTGATATAGAGCATGTGTGCACTTCTTAAGGTGTTTAAAATTCACACTCAGAGGCAGGGATAAATGTATGCCCTCATTAAATCTCGGGCATGGATTTAACACGGTCTGTTACACCGGAGACTTGAAACCACTTAGCACCCTGATTAAACATGAAAACAAAATGGTTGCGGTGACTTTGATAAGGTGTATTTGCGAGGAGTGCTGGTATTTTTTTTTTCTTAAACAAGTATGAGACAGGTGTTCTAACGGCTATATTTAACTCATGCTAAACTACCTAAACCTGATAATCTGTTAAAATGACATATTTCACCTTGAACAGCTTGTGTGTTTCTGTGTAAAAGAGATGAAAGTGCAACACATCACGGCAGATTGTGTGAAAATTGTCTGCTTACGAAAAACGGTCTCGGTTGTTTTGCTAATTGTAGCTAATAGCGCCTTTGCTGTTTTGTTCATCGCCTTCTTTGTTTACATTTGAGTTGAAAAGTTCACCGCACGGCTTCTGCATGGATGTAGTTCTGGAGACCCGCGGGTCTCAACAGTGTCATTACAAGCCCACTCCTTCATCTCAGAACGGCCATCAGAGCCACTGTACGGAATGCACAGCATTCGGCTACAGATCCATCACACTCCTGTGCGTTAATTAGGAAACAGAGCAGTGATAAACTGATGATTTAAATGAAACATCTTGTGTGTTTATCTGTCAATTGGGATGGAGCGAGGAGTACAGTGATAGGCAGATGGAGGTGGCTTATGTCTGCTCCGCGGCATGCTGGGAGAGGAACAGGAATTGCGCCAAGCGCATCTTGCCCCATAACACACAATCGAACCCAACACACGCAAATGCACACATACAACCCGTGCATCTGTCTCTGAATACCCACAATCCTGGTGAGAAGTGTCTCTCATTATCTAAAATTAGTAGCTTTCCATAACGTCGGTAATGAGTCAGGGATGGTAAATATGGATCCCAAAGCCCCCACTGGTTATTTCCTGAAACACACTAGTCATTCCCCAATTCACATTTCCAATATCAGTTAACGCCTAATGGCAACATTGACAATGGACTGCATAATTTCAACTATGTTTCGGAGATAGGAATGATCTTGGGATGTGACTTGAAATTGTAAACACTTGATTAGAATTAGGCCCATTCACATTCAAATTCTCTTGGTTTATATTAAAACAACTCCAGTGTCTTTGTATAACTTTGCTTTTTAATGGTTTGACTTCCAGTTGCTTTCACTGTTTGAATGGACCTTAAAGGGATAGTTTACCACAAAATGAAAATTCTGTCATTAATTACTCACCCTTATGTCACTCCAAACTTCTTTGTTCATCTTCAGAACACAAATTAAGATGTTTTTGATGAAATCTGAGAGCTTATTGTCCCTGCACGAACAGCAACGCAACTACAATGTTCAAGGCCCAGAACGGTAAGGACATTGTTAAAATAGTCCATGTGACATCAATGGTTCAACCATAATTTTAAGAAGCTACGAGATTACAGTGCCTTGCGAAATTATTCATACCCCTTCATTTTTTTTCCACATTTTGTTATGTTGCTGCCTTACGTTAAACTACTTTAAATTACTTTTTTCCCACACCAATCTACACTCCCTACTCCATAATGGCAAAGCAAAAAAAAAAAAAAAAAAAAAAAAAAAAAAAAGGTTTTTAACATTTGTACAAATTTATTAAAAATAAAAAACTGAAAAGTAACAAGTATTCATACCCTTTTCTGGGACACTCATTTAGCTCAGAAGCAGTCAAATTGCTTCTGGATGTTACTACACTTCGAGTTGAGTAAAACTGTGGCAAATTCATTTGAATGAGTATGATTTAGAAAGGCACACACCTCTCAAAAAAGGTCTAACAGCTGAAAATGCATATCAGAGCAAAAACCAAGTCCTGAGGTCAAGATAACTGACAGACTTGCGTTAAGGCAATGATCTAGGGAAGAGTTCAGAAAAATATCTGCTGCATTGAAGGTTCACAGAAGCATGTAGCCTCCATTATCCATAATGGAAGACGAATGGAACAACTAGGACTCTAGAAAATGTCTGCCAGTCCCCATCCAAGCTGACAGAGCTTGAGAGGTGAAAAGGTGAGGCAAAGAATGGCATATAATTGCCAAATGCAAATGTGCAAAGCTTGTCACATCATACCCAAAAAGACTTGAGGCTGTAAAGGTGCTTCAACTATGTACTGAGTTAAGGGTATACATACTTATGCAATGTACTTATTTCAGTGTTTTTATTTTTAATAAATTTGTAAAATTTGCAAATCTGGTTTTTGCTTTGTCATTATTATGGTGTATGGAGTGTAAATTGATGTGGGGAAAAACTAATTTAAAGCAGTTTAACATAATGCTGCAACAAAACAAAATGTGAAAAAATAAAGGGGTATGAATACTTTTGCAAGGCACTGTACTTCTTGTGTACAAAGAAATCAAAAACAACATCAACAACTGTCAATTAATAACATAATTTTCATTTTTGGGTAAACTTCCCCCTTTTAATACAGCTAAAAACAACCCATTGCTCACTGGAAAATAATCCTGTTGTGGCATTTCAGCAAAATTGCTTCTTGAGTGTTCCACACCACTTTCAAAGTGACATATCTAGTGAATCACAATAGAAGCATGTTATTTTTTTTTTCTGAAACAGATTAACGTAAATGCAAGTTTAGTTGTTGTTCGTATTGCAGCACTTTGTAAATGAAATGTCCAGTAAGTGTCGCTAAAAGGGTAATGCTCTATTATGTTTGAAAATCCAGTCAAAAAATTGATAAATATGTTGAAGAAAGTAATGCAATATTGTGTTACTCCATAAAGATGTAACTAATTGTGTTACTTAGTTACTTTTTATGGAAAGTAATGCATTACATTACTTTTGCGTTACTTTTTTGTCACCTGAGCTAGGCTTGCTTATATATTTTTAATTAGGAAAAAACCCAAAAGCTATATTTTTTGGCAACTGTAAAGGCTCTTTCACATCAAAAGTGAAATTAATAATCCTCAGGCTGAAGGAAGTGCTTCTGCACTTACTCCCGATTTTTCCAATCTGGTCTCATGATGAAAACATACCTGTGGAAATGTTTTGTGAGACGCAAAATATGTACCAATAAGGACATTTCCAACAGAAATGAACACTAGAGGTGGTAAAACAGCGAGCACTTGTAATCGTTTTTGTATGCAGTTATTATTACATCTCCATATGTTTTGCAGGAGACCATCCGCCACCTCATTAGGAGCATGCCCAGGTGTTGTAGGGAGGTCATACAGGCACGTGGAGGCCACATACACTACTGAGCCTCATTTTGACTTGTTTTAAGGACATTACATCAAAGTTGGATCAGCCTGTAGTGTGTTTTTCCACTTCAATTTTGAGTGTGACTCCAAATCCAGACCTCCATGGGTTAATAAATTTGATTTTCATTGATAATTTTTTGTGTGATTTAATGTCAGCACCTTCAACTATGTAAAGAACAAAGTATTTAATAAGAGTATTTCCTTCATTCAGATCTAGGATGTGTTATTTTAGTGTTCCCTTTATTTTTTTTGAGCAGTGTATATATTTACAGCTGACTCACCTCTGATCCCACAATAGTTTTCCAGCATCCCTCCTCCACCCCAACTCCTCACTCTTAATCTATTCTCATTCCTTACTAGAGATGGGGGGAGTTCTCTGGGTTTGGGCTATATTTCAAGTTCGGAGCTCTCCCTCAGGACACCACACCAAATATGCTTACTATTTGCTCAATCAGATTATATGTAAGGGTGAACTTGTGAAAGTAACTCAGATATTTTCTTGTACATTTAAAGGTATAGTTCACCAAAAAAAGAAAAATTCTTTCATTAATTGTTGTTTCTCGTTCTATGATCGCAAATGCAGACATGGTGTTATCTTTACATGGCGCGACGCAACGCAACACGTAAAAAGACAGTATGGGTCATTATAATCAGTAGTTATGTCCCCACTGGATGCAACAAATGCCTCATTTATAATAGGTTTTATTGTTTCTGTCTCGTCGCGCTGAGAAATGGCATGGTAAGGGGCGTAACATTTCCATCACACACTTGAGGTACTTGGCCAATCACAATGCACTGGGTAGCTGGCCAATCAGAGAACTTCTCAGTTTCCATCAACGATGAGTTTTGTAAAAATCTAAGCATTTCAGAAAGGCAGGGCACAGAGGAGCAACAATAATGTACAGTATGTTGAAAATTATGTTTTTTAACCTCAAACTGCATAAACACATTGCATTACAACAAGTACACAAAATAATGCTCTTTTTAAGCAACATCATATGACCCCTTTAACAAGCAGATTTGAGCAATGCAAGCACAGTATTGCACATGCATGTGCCATGGTACTCTTTTGGACGTGCGACAAAGACTGACACAGAAGAGAATAAATTGTTGAATAACATTGTTATTTCTGTTTTCTTAATAAAAGTATTTTTGTGGTTCATAATATTGCGGTTGAACTACTGTTGTCACATGGACTATTTTAGCAATGTCCCTACTACCTTTCTGGGCCTTGAACATGTCAGTTGCGTTGTTGTCTATGCAGGGTCAGAATGCTCTCAGATTTCATCAAAAATATCCTAATATATGTTCTGAAGGTAAACAAAAATAATTAATGACAGAATTTTCATTTTTGGGTGAACTATTCGTTTAAAAGTAATGAGTTACTTTACTAGTTGCCTGTAAAAAGTAATCTGATCACATAACTTATATTACTGGTAATGTGTTACTCCCAACACTGCATATGGAACTACAGTAGATGTGATGATAACATTAGTTTATTATTAATTTACAAATCATGCACTATAACTGAAGTGTTCTAAGTGTTTTAACAGTATTTTACAAGAAAGCACGCAAAAATAAGTCTATTGACAGATAGCCTGAATAAAAGTTGCCTCTAGTGTTCATTTCTGCTGGAAACGTCTAGGTTACGAAGGTAACCCTCATTCCCTGAAGGAGGGAACGGAGACTTTACATATGGGAACTCGCTTGAGAGTCCAATCATCTCTGAGCCTTATTCAAAAGGCCAATGAAAATTGGCGAGTGGCATTTGCATGCCAAGCCACGGCCTGTTCTTACGGGTATATAAGATGGCAGCATGCAGCCAGTCATTCAGGTTTTTGCTGAGGAGCCGGACGAGCCGGCGTCAGCGCGACGCAAGGGTCGTGGCAGGGGATGTAACGTCTCCGTTCCCTCCTTCAGGGGATGAGGGTTACCTTCGTTACCTAGACGTTCCCCTTCAGTCATTTCACTACGACGTTACAAATGGGAACAGACCCATGGAACAGGCCACGACCCTGACGCCGCGTTACGCACAACCCCACGTGCTGACAGGCGGACGTGTCAGCAGATGGAAATTGTAACGTAACCTTCCCAACGCCCTGGGGGCCAGTAGAGGGGGCCCCACAGGGATGCCAGATGTACTGAAGCATGGGTTGGGGGGCGGAGCACATGAGATCTTTACATGTGGAAATGAGGATAATTCAATATATCCATAAAGCTTTTAGGGATACACAAGGGAAACAGTGGTCTTCTCTGCTGGAAATGTTGAAAAATATAGCCACAACCTGCGGGGCGAAGGAGACCCAGGCAGGATCACAGTCAGGGACTACTCCGCATCTAGGCCTGACTGCGGGGCATGGAGGACCCAGGGTTCGCCGGACGGAACATTCTGGGAATATGGCGCACGGATCCACGTGGGAATGGCGCAGCAAGCCAACACCAGCCGTCCTCCCGCTCACCTGAAGTCTATGTTGAGACACAGGAGGAAACGGCCTCTACGCGAAGGTTGTAGAACCTAGCGAAGGTATTAGGTGTCGCCCAGCCGGCAGCTCTACAGATATCTGCTAGTGAGGCGCCATGAGATGGCTTCCACCACCCAATGGGCCAACCTCTGTTTGGAGACAGCATTCCCTTTCTGCTGACCTCCGAATCAGACAAAGAGCTGCTCAGTGCGTCTGAAGTGGCGAGTACGGTCTACCTATAAGCGCAGAGCATGAACAGGGCACAGCAGCGCAGAAGCTGGGTCTGCCTCCTCCGGGGGCAGAGCTTGCAGGTTCATCACCTGATCGTGGAAGGGCGTGGTGGGAACCTTGGGCACATAACCGGGCCGAGGTCTCAGGATGACGTGAGAATCTCCGGGCCCGAACTCAAGGCACGTTTCGCTGACAGAGAAGGCTTGTAGGTCCCCTACCCTCTTGATGGAGACCAGTGCAGTCAGGAGCGCTGTCTTAAGTGACAGGAATTTCAGCTCAACTGACGCAAGTGGCTCGAATGGGGCTTCTCGTAGGCCGCGGAGGGCGATGGAGAGATCCCAAGAGGGTATGAGGTGCGGTCTGGGAGGATTAATCCTTCTCGCACCTCGCAGGAACCTCACTATGAGTTGGTGCTTACCAAGGGATGTTCCATCCACTACATCGTGATACGCTGCAATGGCAGTCGAAGGGGACAGCCTGTGCTCCAAGTTCTCTTGCAGGAAGGAAAGCACTACTGCAATCGTGCATCTCTGTGGGTCCTCTCCTTGAGAGGAACACCAGTCAACGAACAGACCCCACCTCAGTGCATAAGCCTGCTGCGTGGAGGGGGCTCGGGACTGAGTGATGGTATTTATCACAGCCTGGGGAAGGCCGGCGAGGTCTGACGCGTCCCGTCCAGGAGCCAGACGTGCAGGTTCCACAGGTCGGGATGCGGGTGCCAAATTGTGCCCATCCCCTGAGAAAGAAGGTCCTTCCTCAAGGGGATATTCCAGGGAGGGGCTGCCGCGAGGGAAATGAGTTCTGGGAACCAGGTCCGGGTGGGCCAGTGTGGCGCAACCAGCAAGACCTTCTCCTCGTCCTCCCTGATCTTGCACAGGGTCTGTGCAAGGAGGCTCACTGGGGGAAAAGGCGTACTTGAGCCCCGGAGGCCAGCTGTGTGCCAGCGCGTCTCTGCCGAGGGAAGCCTCGGTCAGGGAGTAAAAGAGCTGGCAGTGGGAGGATTCGGGAGAGGCAAACAGATCTATCTGAGCCTGACCGAATTGACTCCAAATCAGCTGGACTGTCTCAGGGTGGAGTCGCCATTCTCCAGGGTGGGTGGACTGCCGTGAGAGCTGATCCACTGCACGGTTGAGTTCCCCTGGTATGTGAATGGCACGTAGCGATTTCAGCCACGTTTGACTCCAGAGGAGCAGACGGCGGGCGAGTTGTGACATGCGAGGAGAGCGGAGGCCGCCCTGGCGAATGATATATGTCACAATCTCAGTGCTGTCGGTACGAACAAGCACGTGCTTCTGGCGCAACGTCGATCGGAAGGGGTGTCGCTCCTGGGCCACGGCCGTGGACATCACCTGACCAAGAGACCGCGCCGTGAGTTCCTGCATCACGTCTTGGTCAGGACCACCCTCGTGCAGCTGTTTTAACGCCTGGGCCTGATAAACTTGTAGGATGGTCATGGCGTGCAAGGCTGAGGCAGCTTGTCCAGCGGCGTGATAAACGCGACCTGCGAGGGCGGACGAGCGCTCACACGCCCTGGACGGTGTGCAGTGCCACGCGGGCAAAGATGCACCGCGACAGCGCGCTCGACCTGTGGGACCGACACATATCCCCGGGCTGCCCCGCCATCAAGTCATCCAGCCTAGAAGGATCAGCCGAAGGCACCTGGGGTACCTCCAGACCGATCCCCCTGGCGGCTCGGAGAGTTCGGCATCCACCTCAGACGGAACAGCGACCACGGGGGGGGCGCTGGCCGGCCAAGATGTCAGCTTCACTCTCAGACTCTCCCTCTGATGCTGCGACAGACATCTCCTTCTCTGCTGAAGCGCCAAAGGAGACGCTCAGCCCGGCTGGCGGGGAAGCGTACTGCTCTGGCAGCTCTACGGGACTACGCTGAGGTACAGAAGGTCGCAGGGCTGGGGTAGCCGGCGGCACGTTCTGTATGGTGACTCGCAAGTCCCCCTCGTGTCTTGCCACGGCGGCCGAAAAGCATTGTTGGCTCAACGACCTGCCGCGGGACGCCGAGGGGAGCCGTCTTGAGAAAGAACGGCGGTATTTCAGCGTAGCCATGGTCATGCGTTCGCAATGAAAGCACGAACCATCCGTGAACGCTGCCTCAGCATGCTCTCGGCCCAGATATGTAAGGCAGTGTTCATGGCCGTCTTGAGAGGTGAGGAAACTGCCACACCCAGAAGCGCACAGCCGGAAAACCATTCTGAAAAGAACATTTTTCACAGCTGTGAGAAATTACTCTTTTAGATCCCGGTCTGCCCAGGGAGGAACCGCGGCACCACTGTGCACTCAGAGGGCTCACTCGCTGGAGAGCAGGAGGCTTTTTCTGGCCGTGAAAACATAAAAGCTCTCTTTTAGTGAAGCTCCTTTAGATGGCAGCACGCCAGCGGGGAAGAGCAGCAGGAACGTTGCAAATTATTATTATTTTTTTTAAATCGTAGTAGGCTTGGGCAGAGAGAGATGTCTCCGAAGCAAAAATCTGAATGACTGGCTGCATGCTGCCATCTTATATACCCATATGTATGGGGCGTGGCTTGGCATGCAAATGCCACCAGCCAATTTTCATTGGCCTTTTGAGTAAGGCTCAGAGATGATTGGACTCTCAAGCGAGTTCCCATATGTAACGTCGTAGTGAAACGACTGAAGGGGAACTGCAGTGAGTTGTACAAATAGGTAAGTTTTTTGCATGTAATGTAGCAACAAATACTAAAGAGTCTGAAGTTTGAAGTAACATGGTGTAAGGTTGATAATTTTAGTGTTTTGATATTGCCATATTATTAGTTTAACATACTAAATCAAACTCATTTTGAATCAGTTGTAAGTCGAGTACTCTCTATTTGTCTGACGCCCATGCATAGCACTTCAAATCTGTCTCATTTGAGGTTAAACATTGCTATGATGCTCCCTTAGAAAGTAGCTATGTAAACAGCAAGTGGTGTTCATACGTTCATACGTTTTACCACCTTTGAGGTGTTCTTGTTCTCTTGTGGACTTGTGAAGGCCGTCGTAAAGTTCATGAGATATGTTGTACTTCATCTTTTTATTTAGTACTGCCATAAAGTAGGTTCTCTTTCACAAGACAGTTGAGCCACGCAGCAAATGTAGTGCTCAAGAATACAACACAGCGTTAAACTGTTTAAATGTAGGAAATCAATTAGTGCTTAATTTATATTACTGATAAGTTTATACCATTAACCATACCAGGGACATTCATCCACCATCTGTCTGCTTCCATGCACCTTAATGCATTTGACTTTATTGGTGGTGAGTTTTAGATGTTTAGAACACCGCAATGATGTATGTACATGAAAATAATGCTAGGCTATAACCTCATAATGACTCCAGGTGACATTTTACAAGCACTCACATGAGAAGGCTGTTACATACATGACAAGCATAATGTGCAGTAAAATCCTACTGGATATAAACCATGACCATTGATATATGCTGTATACTGTGTATGTACGTGTGTATACACACACATACAGTAAATGTATTATATTAATGTTCGAAACACTGCTTTTTTTTGCAAACAATGAATAAAGCAAACTGCAGAGGCAGCATTATAAAGACGTCTTCTGAGATGTAGCTCTTGCCAGTTTTTCCTATCAGCATTTTGTTTACTGATAATATAATGAACACACTAAATATTCAACATATTGTGTCTGAGACTATTGATTAAAGTTTTTGAGAAGTAACTTTCATAAATTGTTTGGAGTCTTACACATCTTAAACTGCTCGCTGCGCAGCTGACGAGCATCAATAATTCAATTAGAGTTTCCTATTCTCTAAATAATGCGATTTACGCTCATTGTCATTTTGTGCTACAGACATTCGTTTGAAGATTTCTGCAACTGCAACATCCTCAGATATTAAACTAACTAATGTGATTTGTTGATTCCATCAGTCTTGAGTGCTGTTTGGATCACGAACACTCGGGGAGGGGTTCACGCTAGACTCCTCAACTCTTGGACTGCCGAGTGAGACAGAGTGCTTTCATTAATTTCATTTGTTTCTGTAAAAGAGGATTATAGCATGACCTTTCTGTGAAGCTGGACCAGCATCATCATTCGCACTCATTATACGAGAATTCGATGGGATTGAACCCGACACCTGCCTCCTAAGGGGGCAATTAGACAGTGAATGAATTCTTGGCAACTTTGTAAACTTGCGCTGCACGGCTGTGGCACAAAAGTGCAGGGAAAGGGTGGAAAATGGGGTTGAAAAAAAGCAACAACAACAGTTTCCCTGGGCACCACTGATGTGCGCAGGCATAACTATTAGGTTTAATGGTATTTAGTGCAATGTTTCTATTTTGCATTTTGCATTTAACGGAATACAGTTTTTTTTTTTTTTTTAATTATAGTAGAATAAAAGTACAAAGCTGAATTGAAAAATTCATTTTATGATTTGATTATGTCTCTCTTTTGCTTTTATGATTTTATATCTTTATGTTCTGTTAAGTTTCTAATTACCGTATTTCCATAACAAACACATTCTAAGAGCAAGAACAAGTGCTGTAATGTTATGTTATGCATGTGTCAGTAATTGAATACAAAAGGTCCTGTTTTATCTGTCTGTCTAACAAAATGTTGTAATGAATGTGACATTTAAACATCATAATGGATTTGAATGGGATTGTGGTCCTATGACACACATGCCAATAAGTGAAAAAAGTTCAACTTTGCTGAAACTTGACTCAGCCTTCCAGTATGTAGGTGACTGTTTATTCATAACAACAGATTTGGAGAAATTTTGCCATAACATAATTTGCCAACCAATGGATCCAGTAAATGGGTGCCATCAGAATGAGAGTCCAAGCAGCTAATAAAAGCATCAGTAAGTAATCAACATGACTGTAATTCATTAATTAATGTCTCATGAAATAAAAAGCTTTATGTTTGTAAGAAACAAACCCAACAGTAAGACACTTTTAACTTCAAACGGTTGCTTCCAGCTAAAATGTAAGAAGTATATTTAAAATATTGCTTTCTCCAATGAAAAAAAGTAATCTTGTCTGAATCAGGAGAGAAATAAGCACAGGTCAGACACTGTTTATAAGCAAAAACTGTCTAAAACAATTCTAAACAAATTTGTTTTTGGATTTTGATGTGAGAGGTTAACGAATGATTATGGACATCTGTTTTGGCCAAAAGTGATGGTTAAACCGCCCTAAGGATTAATTTCTTACAAACATGTAGTTTGTTTTTGTTTTTTACTTCGTAAGATGTTAATTGATGGACTGTAGTGATGTGGATTACTTATTGTAATGTTTTTATTAGCTGACGGCACCCATTCACTGCAGATGATCCATTGGTGAGCAAGTGCTACATTTCTACAAATCTGTTCCGAATGAAGAATACATATGAGCAATATTACATGAGTAGCCATGTGAAAGGGCTGTATATTGGCACAGCTGTGATTCGGCCATAGGCATGATGCCGAAGCCATATTGCATGGCTAGTCGTGTGATGTTGCTTTTTTACAACAGTTCAACTGCGCGAGTGTGGAAATACATAAGAAACAACATTGAAAGTTGACCCTCAGGCCTTGCAATATGTAGGTGAGTTTCTCTCTGTATTTTGATGTGAGAGGACAACAGGTGATTGACTTTTTTTTATTAGCTGGATAAAGCGTCATTAAGGATTATGGACAGATATTTGTCCAGAAGTGATGGTTAAAACGCCCTAATGACCAGTGTTGGATAAAGTTACTTTTAAAAGTAATGCATTACAATATTGTGTTACTTCCTAAAAAGTAACTAATTCCGTTATTTAGTTACGTTTTATGAAAAGTAATGTGTTACATTACTTTTGCATTACTTTTTAATTTGGGCAGGGCTTGCTTGTTTGTTTTTAATATTAAAAGTTATGTTTTTGTCAAATGTAAAAGACCTTTCACACCAAAAGTGAAATGAATAAGCCTCAGACTGAAGGAAAAGTACATTTTCATGTGTTTAGTAGAACACAGAGGAAAGAAATTTCAACACTCTTCAGCAATAAAAAAAATTAAGCACAAATGTTAGTTTTAACAAAGTAACTGGCATTACTAATTTGAAAAAGTAACTCAGACATGTTCTTGTAAGTTAAAAAGTAATGTTACTTTACTAGTTACTTGGAAAAATAATCTAATTACGTAACTCACGTTACTTGTTACACAACCCAGCTAATGACATTTATTTCTTACAAACATGTAGCTTTTTGCTTCACAAGATGCTAATTGATAGACTGTAGCCATCTAGATTACTATTGGCTATGCTTACATGCATTTTTGGTTAAATCTGACTAAACTCATTCCGATTTACATGAACGCTACATAAAGTGATCGGATTGATGTGCGTGTTCATATGTCACAAACTTTAAATCGGAATTGATTTTTTTGACATGCGCACACTGCACACATATAGTGTTTCTCACTGTTTGCACATAACAACCACTTTTCATGGTTTCTTTATTTGTTTTTAACAGCAAAATTAATATTGATCCATTTCTGGATAAATATACATATAAACCGTGCTGCTCATATTTATCACACAGTAAAAATGCCACTCCCCACACTCAAAACGGGTTGCCTGTGGATGAGAATCCAAAACAAGGACAAGGACAAAACAAGGATCCCTCCAGAAACTAGACCGAATGGCAATTTTCCAACATGTTAACAACCCCAAACACACCACCAAGATCCAGCAGCTCTGTGATGTCATAGAGGAGTGGAAGAGGATCCCAGCAGCAACCTGTGCAGCTCTGGTCAATGCCATGCCCAGGATGATTAAGACAGTGCCAGAAAACAATGGTGCTAACACAGAATATTGACACTTTGGACAAGTTCAAGTTTATTGCCAGCCATTTTGACAATAATGACTGTATGTTGAGTTATTTTGAGAGGTCAGAAAATCTATACTGCTATACAAGCTACACATTGACTACTCTAAAATATATCCAAGTTTCATTTCTATACGATTGTTCCTTGGGAAGATATCCTAAAATGGTTGCTGAAATGTGAGGGTGTACTCACTTTTGTGAGATACTGTAGATATAGATAGATAGAGGCATTCCAGGAATACATGCTAACATTTAAATAATGAAGGAAAAAAAAAATAATTAAAATTAAAATTACAGATCTACTAGATATTTAAACCCTAGTATTGCTTAGTAGTTTGTGTTCACGCATTACCAAGTCTAAAATTAATTGCTTGTTTTACATGAAACTAATTCTGAGGGACAAAACAACACTACTGTGGTTTACTAACACGCGCTCTCGGCTCTGTAGCATCCCGACACCTCATCCCAACTTGAGTGTATTTAAAAAATTTATGAGGGCATTTACAACTGGTTCTGTTATATAAAGACCATGCAGATGGGTTTGAAAATGCTATCTGGCATAAATTAAAGTTTAATTTTTGTCCTAGATCACTAGTCTCGTTCACAGCCATTATTTACCAGTGACAACACTTCTTTGCGCATAATTATTTTGACTTAAAGCGAAGACGTGGCTGGCTTTAACTGTGGTAATGCATTGTTCATATCTATTTTATGATGAAGCAGGTATGGGGCAATGCGCATGCTGGGCAGCTAAAACTGGAGGTGTCTTGTTTCAGCGAATACTTTTTGTGATGTTGTTAGAGATGTTTCTTTTGCGGATTTAACTACTTTATTACTCCCTCTACAGCACTGCTGATATGTTACATTTGAGAAAAGAAATCTCAGAATTACATTTTAAGGAAGGGACCTGAGGCATTTCTAAGAACTAGAATATTGTTTTTGAGGTTTTAGGTTGATCTCTTTTGACTTGAGTTGGTAAGTAACCCCTTAGCAACCACCTACAAAGGTAGTAAGGACGGAAAGGCAAAAAAGGACATTGTTAAAATAGTTTATATGACTATTTTAACTATTTTAGCCTACTTTAACGACGTCCTTACTACCTTTCTGGACCTTGAACGTGGTAGTAATGTTACTGTCTATGGAGGGTCAGAAAGCCTTAATTTGTGTTCAGAAGATCAACGAAGGTCTTGGAACAACATAAACGTGAATAATTAATGACAGAATTTTCATTTTTGTCTGAATTGCTTTTTAACTTAAAGTGGAACGTTGAAGTTTCAAAATGAAAGAACCGTCTTCTCAAATGTAATGTCAACTGCAGTAGTTTATAGAGAATAACCATTAAATTTAATTTGTGCTCCAGAATGTCTGTAAAGTCAATCACAAAGGGTCTGCGATATTAAAAAATGTCCTAAACATTTTGATTAGTTCTCAAGGTGTTTCGTGGTAGCTGAAGTATTGCACCTACCTAAAAGTGTACTTGACACAATGATGAAAAACAAATCCAGGGTGTTTTAAGTGGGTTTTAAAGCATAATTGGGAAACTGTAGTCCTAGGGTTTCTGTTTCATCATAGACAGATCAATAATTCCTTGGAGAGAACCCAGCAAATTATCCCCCAGATCAAGCAGCAAAGTTCTCCCTGATGGTAGGGGAGGTACAAGGCAAAAAAAGCCCTCACAAATGGCAGGGACATAATGAAAAGTAGTGCACAAGGCACCCGCATCACCATTTCCTGGTATCTTGCTGTGCTTTGGCAGATTTGAGGAGCAGGAAACTGGCAGACTGCGTGTCTAGACCGGATGAAATTCTTCATTAATTCAGACTGTTGTTCTTCTGCTTCCGAATTTAGAAGCTCGGCAATTAAAACGACGCAGACACCAAAGCAGCTCAGTTTGAAAGCCTTCAGACTGTAATGTTTTGGAACATTTTCCAAGCTCTTGGCCACACTGCTTGAAATTTGAATGCGGTGTGTTTTTATGACACGCTTAATTGATTACGTCATCATCTATGACACGAACCCATATGTACGGTTGCATACAAAAAATAAAACACTTAGTTTCTGTCGTAGCATTATATACAAGAAATGTATTCAAATTTACTAATTTATTAATATCAATGCTTTTCAATTTATTTTTTTTATCAATAATCAATGCTTTTGATTAAAATATTTTAAATTTGTATTATGTTTATATTTGACTTTTGTAAAAAAGAAAGAAAAAAGGTGTGGAAAAAATATTTCTCAGCTTTTATTTACATTTGAACAAAAAGTGTCATGTCCAAAATTATTCATACCCTTTGCAAACTGTCATAATCCATGGGAAAATCCAAAGTTGTATACCATTCCAAATAGTCCAAGCTGTTCTAAAGCATCCTAATTACTCTGATTTATTAATCAACTGAACAGGTGAAAAACAGAAGCTCTCTGCTGTTGGTTTGTGGACAGTCATGGCTAAGACAAAGGAGCTCAATGAGGACCTGCGGCTGTGCATTGTGTCTGTCAGTCAGGAAAGGGCTATAAGACCATATCTAAATGTTTTAAGGTTCCAGTGGCTACAGTGCAAAGTATTATTAAAAAATACAAGATGTTCTGCACTGTGAAAAATCTCAGAGGACCACCAGGATCACCACCAAGGCCATCCTGATGAATCTGGGCTATGCTGGTGGCAACATCAGCAGACAGTCCAACAGACACGGCATACCGCTGGGTTCCACGGACGCAGACCAAGGAGGACATCACTTCTCCAGATAATGCACACAAAAGCCCGCTTGGCCTTTGTAAATGCTCATCTGGACAAAAGAAGACTTCTGGTCTTCTGTTTTATGGTCAGATGAAACAAAAATTGAATTGTTTGGTCACAATGATGTAGCCTTCATTTGGCTTAAAAAAGGAGAAACCTTCAACCCTAAGAACACCATCCCCACTGTCAAACATGGTGGTGGAAACCTAATGTTTTTTTTTTGTTTGTTTGTTTGTTTGTTTTTTAGCCAGTGGACCAGGGAACCTTATCACAGTAAACGGCACCATGAAAAAGGAGCAATACATCAAAATTCTCAACAACAACATCAGGCAGTCTGCAGAGAAACTTGGCCTTGGGCACCAGTGGACATTTCAGCACGACAACGACCCAAAACACACAGCAAAAGTGGTGAAGAAAAGGTTAGCAGACAAAACATTAATGTTTTGCAGTGGCCCAGCCAGAGTCCTGACTTAAATCCAATTGAGAATCCGTGGAGGGAGCTAAAGATGGGCAAAAATATTTATAGGAATATTTATTATAGGAATTATAGGAAGCGTTTGATTGCTGTAATAGCCAATAAAGGCTTTTCTGTTGATTATTGAGAAGGGTATGAATAATTTTGGACATGCCACTTTTTGTTCAAATGTAAATAAAAGATGAGTAATATTTTTTTCCACAATGATGCCTCTTGTACATTGTACTTAAATGTTTATTTTATGGAATACAATATGTGACCCTAGACACCAAAACCAGTCATGCTCAGTTTTTTTTTTTTTTTTTTTGGATTGAGATTTATACATCAACTGAAAGCTGAATGGTTTGTTAGGATAGGACAATATTTGGTCGAGATACAACTATTTGAAAATCTATAATCTGAGGGTGCAAAAAAAATCTAAATATTGATAAAATCGTCTTTAAAGTTGTCCAAATGAAGTTCTTAGCAATGTAAATGACTAATCCAAAATTAAGTTTTGATATATTTATGGTAGGAAATTTACAAAATATCTTCATGAAACATGAACTTTACTTAATATCCTAATGATTTTTGGCATTAAAGAAAAATTTATAATTTTGACCCATGCTATGTATTTTTGTCATTTAACAGATAAATATATAGAAAAGAAAGAAAGAAAGAAAGAAAGAAAGAAAGAAAGAAAGAAAGAAAGAAAGAAAAGACTTTATTATTTATGTTTGACATGTGCCCTGATCCTGTCCCCTCAGTCATTTGCCACTATTTCTGTCTAATAAAGTCTAAAAAAAAAAAAACTACTTTCCCAAGCGTCTACTTGAACTTAGAGGTCATGTGTCTGTGCTGTCCATATACTGTAATGGAGATCAAAGAATAAATTACACTGGGCATTCTGTCTCATTTTCTCTCAGGGTTAGAGCGAAAAGGTGCATCATGTGGTGTGTAACTGATGTATTACTTGAAAATATAACCTGTAAGTTTGATTCATTCTCTTCAGGCCATCAGCGGCCAGCCACAAGTGCCTCCATTCCCAATGAAAGTAATAAGGGGTTATCAAAATAAGCCTACGAGTGCGGCACAGCAACTGAAAGCTGAATGATTGATATGCACAGGAATTACTTTAGTCTGGCTAACTTTCAGAACAAAAGAGCAACTACTGTATATTCTACCTCTGAATGTGCTTTAATGTTGAGGGGGAAAAAATCCAATTGTGGATAATTGGCATCACCTGAAGGCGTGTTACTTCAAATGGCTCACAATGTGGTCTTCAGATTTAATGGTCAGCTCACTCAAAAATGTCTGGTGAAGAATTGGCCACTTTTAATGCAAATATTGTGTCTTAAAAAAACAGTTAAGCTAAAAGATGAATGAAAATGAATGCCCACCATCATCAATCCAAACCCGTATAACTTTCTTTCATCTGTGGAACTAAAAATAATCAAATTCTAGCTCAATTTGAGCTCTTTTCAATGTAATGACACTAAAAGAGGACTCACTGAAAGACTTCACCCTGAAATCAAAATTGACTTTTTTTTTTTTATGGAATATTTTTTTTTTATATTATCTATCCATGCACATAATCACATCATTTTTAAATTCATGTGACCTCATAATCTTTAATCAAAGTTACAATAGAGAAGGAAAAAAAAAATTCTCTGTTATGCTGACTTCAATGCTGAGTTTTTCATTATTCATTATTTCATTTTGGATGAATTGTTTGAAATGAATAATCTTTTTTTGAAGTTTTCAACTCACTGATTCATTGATCAGGTCACAGCAATTACCAGTTCATGAGGCTAAAATATTGCTGAATAACAATTTTGATCTCTGTTTGCCACAAAGTTTTAGTAAAAAACAGTATAAGAAATTTTCAGCTTAGAAACTGGTAAATGTGAGAAAAGGTGGCTGTGAAAATAAATCAACATGGTTTATCCTTTTGATCTTTCATTCAATAAATTTACAAAATTGTAACCTATCTTGGAAAGTAAAACAATAGAAAGTAGGGGAAAAGCTCGTTATGAAATAAATGTTTTTCTCTAGTTCACGTTGGCCACAATTTTTGGCGCCCTATTATTGCAACATCCTTTTCCCAAGATAACAGCTCTGAGTTTTCTATAATGCCTGATGATTTCAAAGACCATTCCTTCATACAGAATCTCTCCAGATCGTTCAGATTCCCGGCTCTATGTTGGTGCTTCTTCTCTTTAGTTCTTTTTACCCCACTAATTTTCTACAGGGTTCAAGTTAGAGAACTGAGACGGCCATAGCAGAAGCTTTATTTTGTGCTCAGTGACACATTTTTGTGTTTGTTTTGGATCAGTGTCCTGATAGAAGATCCAACCACGACCAATTCTAAGATTTCTAACAGAGGCAGTCAGGTTTTGATGTTTTATCTGTTGGCATTTGATAGAATTCATGATACCATGTAGCTGAACAAGATTTCCAGGACCTCCTGCAGAAAAATAGGCCCACAACAATAAAGATCTAGCAGTATATTTAACTGTGGGCATGAGGTACTTTTTTATCCCTGTTTACACCAAACCCATCTGGTGGCTTTGCTGCCAAAACACACTTTTTTAGCTTCATCTGACCATAGAAGCCAGTTCCGTTTGAAGTTCCAGTCGTGTCTGACAACTACATATGCTGAAGTTTGTTTTTGGATGAGCAAGGAGAATTTTTCTTGAAATGCTCCCGAACAACATGTGGTGATGTAGGGGCTGTTTAATATATGTATTTTTTTTAGGCTTTCTGACCCCAAGACTCTAACTAATTGCTGCAGTTCTTTAGCTGTGAGCCTTAGAGAGTCTTTGGCCACACAACCTCTCCTCCTTACCATGCATTAGGAAGAAATAGACATCCTCCTCTAGGCAGATTTGTAAATCCTTAGTTGATTAGAACTTCTTAATTATTGTCCTGATGGTGGAAATGCTATTTTCATGCAGCCACTTTCTAAATCTTGTTCTGCACATCAGAACTATCCGTTTGTTAAGTGGTGACATAATGCGTCCAACGAATGCACCAAACATTTAAAGGGGTCATCAGATGCAAAACTCACTTTTACATGTTGTTTGAACATTAATGTGTGTTGGCAGTTTGTGTACACAACCACCCTACAATGATAAAAATCCACCCAGTGGTATTTTTTAATCTTAATATCCCCTTTTTAAAATCAGGTCATTTTCAGCTTCTTGTCAGTGTGACGACACACTGACAGAGGCCGAGTCCACAATAGTTGATTGACACAAGCTCCTTACCTTAGACCCACCCTCACCAAGCTAAAACAGTCTGACTCCAATCGCCATTGTGTCGCATCAGGTGTAGGGAAAGACAAGAATGTCTTTGATTGAGCAATTGAGGTGTTCTGTTGTTGGATGTAATAATGAACATAGCAGTCATCATTTACTCCCAACATCTGAGCCACTGAAGATGCAGAGGATTAACGTCACTTTCGTTTTTGAAAGGAAAGTGCTGATTCCGATCTACATATGCGTCTATGTTCATGCAAATCATTCGTGATGCAGCTTCACTCACAGCAGAAGTGATTATAATTATTTATATTATTTTTAATATATAAATATATAAATATTATATATTATTTCATGCATCTTTGCAATTGGGCTTTCTCTAATGTGCTAGTTAGCAAGTTTTGTTCTTGTCATCCCACATAGATACAATAACATAGATGGTTAAATTTATTTTGTGCAAGAAGTTTTCTGGAGAAAATTCCATATTATTTTCTCTGGTCTATTAATGTGTTATTTTGATAACACTTCGTGGCCTATGCATACTAGCTTGCTTGATTTACGTTAGTTATGCGCATTTATGACAAGTAGAATATCAGATCTCTGTCATATGGCCAAAATTCAGTGCTTTTTTACATAGTTGTGTTTGACACATAAGAAATTCATAAGAAATTCCTTACCTGATCTTATGACAAAAAACGTACCCGTGGGAACTTCTCCTGCAAGACGCGAAATACATATTCCCAACAGAAACAAACACTAGAGGTGATAAAACAGTAAGCACTTGTAATTGTTTTCATACACAGTTACTGGTCCATGTGTTTCGCTTTCCGGACGTAACAAGCTTGCTCAGTAGCCAGCATGAAATTGGACTTAGGATGCGGAATCCTTGGGTACAAATTCCATGAAAAACGTGACTTGCGATGGATCCGAAAGATGAAAGATCGAAAAACAACCTAAAATGACTTGTTTGCATTTGCGTTTTTATGTCACATTCGTTTATGTTCATATACTATCGGGTAGGTGTAGTGCGGATGGTTAGTTATTTTAAAACGTCAGAGAGCATTACAGTTATAGCACCACTCAATGGACATTTCACATTGAATATGTCACAAAACATACATGGCGGTACATATTTCTCTCCTTGCGAAAAAGTTCACAGAAGTACGTTTTCGTCATGAGATAAGGTTGGAATTTCTAGGGGTGCCAATAATTGTGGCCAACATGCATTAAAGAAAAACATTTATTTCATAATGTAAGTTCCCCCCCACTTTCAATTGTTTTACTTCAATAAAAGGTTAGAATTTTGTGAATTTTTTAAACGAAAGACCAAAAAGATAAACAATGCACATTTATTTTCACAGCTGCCTTTGTTTATATTTACCAAGGGTGCTAATATTATTGGAAGGTGCTGTTCCATGGATTATTGAAGACACTAAGTAGCACTTTGAAAAAAGTGTCTAAAATATTCAACTTTTTTTCCACGAAAGAAAGAAATCATCCCAGTTTGGAAAGACATGAGGGTGTATAAATAAATGAAAGAGAAGTCTGTCATTTCTTTCTTTTTCTTTTAATGGTTTAGGGCAACTCTGCATGATCAAAAGAACGGAATTTGCTTTGCTTTGTTTCTTGTATCGTTTATAGAGTGAAACTTGCCCGTCTCACACCTTGTTTGTGTTCAGCAGAAAAGCAGCTCATTAGGAATCAGTTTGCCTTTGATATGAATAAGGACTCGCAGCTGATTCACTCACAGTGTCTTCGGTGCAGCTGAATATCCCCCGCTATGGCTGAGTGTCACTGTGAGTTTATTTCTTTGTTTCACCATTGACTCCTGCATCTGCGTCGCAGTGTGACTCTTTTGGATTCATTCTTTATTATCAACAAATGCCGCGTCTATAATTGACAAGGCTTCTAATGGAGAAAGAAGGAGATGTTTTCTTTGATGCATGATGCTGTGATGATTCATCATCTCTTCTGATTCATTACTTTAACTCTCCTCTGCAACAATACAATTAAATTACACAGTCAATATTGCTAGTCTTTTGTGTGGGACACACAACATATGAGAGACCTATGACCGGCCATTAATTTTCATTTAAGAAAACGATTGGTGCTCATTTGTAATGACTCTTGGGTGTTTGACACATCTATAGCAGCTGGCAAATCTTCCTTTGTTGTTTGTAAGTAATGGTCGAATACAACACATTGGACGTAAAACAATGTTGTTGTTGTTGTTTTTTAAATAAATTCATAGGTTTTATTCAGCAAGAATACATTAAATTGATCTAAAGAGACAGTACAGACATTTATGATGTTACAAAATGTTCTATTTTTGAGCAAATGCTGTTCTTTTGAACTGTCTATTCATCAACAAATATAATGTATAATGGTTTTCACAAAAATATTAATCAGCAAAACTGATTTCAACATTTGAAACATCAGCAAATGTTTCTTAAGCACCAAATCAGCATATTAGAATGATTGTGACACTGAAGACTGAAGTAATGGCTGCTGATTTGCCACCACATGAATAAATTCCATTTTAAAATATATTACATAAGTATTTTTTCCTCAATTTAAAGTGGCCTTGGTGAGCATAAAAGGCTTCTTTTAAAAAAACATTTTAAAAACCCTGTTCAAAACCCCTGACTTTTGAACGGTAGTGTATATTGCCATTAAAATAATGATATTCCTTGCTTTAAAGCGAAACTCTTAATTAGGCACCGTTTTGAAGTGAAATTGAAGTAAAAAGATCCTGCCAGCTGAAAAAAGACTTTATTGCTCTAAGGAGGTGAGTGATAGCGGAACATAAAACTGGGTCCAGCTGGAACAGATGGAAGCTTGGTGACTGTAAAACCCAAAATGTCCACGGAAGCTTTTCATTGGTGACTTATGAAAGCAATCTGTCAAAACAAGTGCAATGTTAGCTAAATAATATGCTAATGAGACCGGGCTGTCGAGCCACAAATCAAGTTTAAAATGTCAGTTGTTTTGGAAAGATAGTGCTTGTTTGTTCAAAGACAGCATGTCTGAAATTGACCTGGAAGAGGGACCGGCAAGATAATGTGTTGCCCAACTAGTGTGCTGTCTGTGTTCATCTTTGCCAGATCATCATTTCCAGAGAGCCAAAAAGCTGTATTAGTTTCCAGCTTTTTCGATACACTAATGTTCAAAACTTTGCTAATATGTTTTCAAAATAAGTGTCTTATTCTCATCAAGGCTAAATTTGATTAGAAAAAAAAAAACAACCTCTGGGAACCTTTTCGCAAGATGCAAAAATACAATATACCAACAAGTATGTATCACTGCAGTTTCCAACAGAAATGAGCACTAGAGGCAGTAAAACAGTGAGCACTATGTACGTTTTCGTACATAGTTATGATTACAGCTTCATATGTTTCGCTTTCAGGACATAATAAGCTTGCTTGGTTGCTCAGCCGGCACAGAATTGGACTTAGGATGTGGAATCCTTGGGTACAAATCCCATGAAAAACATGATTCAAGATGAAAGAGCTGAAAGATGAGAGATCGAAAAACAAGCTAAAGTGTTTTTCAAGTCACATTTGCCTTTATTCACACTATTGGGTAGTTTTAGGTGTAGTGCAGATGGTATGTCATTTCAAAACATCACAGAGCATTAGAGTTATAGTTGACTAACCGTTACACTTAGATGCGACGTGACAGAATTACTCAAATATCACAGCCATTCAAAAGCGCAGAAGTGGACTGCACTCCCAACAAAATGGACAATATATAATCTAATTTATAAATATTAAACCATTTTAACATTAAAACTACATACTGAGTGACTGATACTATCTTTGTTATGGAATACGCTGGTTGGTTCGCATTAATTTCTCAGTATATCTTTGCTTAAATTTATTTTCAAGATCTGAAGTAAACTATATGCGCTCCCTGCATGTCAGATGGAGGTGCCGGTGCGGTCATTTTCTTCTAAAAATACTCATTTTTGGTCATAGAGATAAAAGTAATACATTTTTAAAATCTGTAAAGACTGTAAAGATCTGTAAAGACATTTCTTTGTGTGCACTCAGAAAACAAAACATTGCGCTTTTGTAAAATAGTTAAAGCAAACAGGATGCACTTTCTGTTGTCTCGGTCTCTGTGAACTTGAGCATGAAACTTCGAAACTCAGTGTATACTTGTCTTACAGACATGAAAAATATATGTTTTTCGATCTCTCATCTTTCAGCTTCTTTTTCACAGGATTCGTACCCAAGGATTTCACATCCTAAGTCCAATTCCGTGCCAGCTGTGCTACCGAGCAAGCTTGTTACATCTGAAAAGCGAAACTTATAGAGCTGTAATCATAACTATATACAAAAACGATTACAAGTGCTCCCTGTTTTACTGCCTCTAGTGTTCATTTCTTGCAAAAAAGTTCCCACAGGTAAGTCATGAGATCAGGTAGCAACCATACTGTATATTTGAATTCTATGTTGGTGTATGAAGCCAATTCTGTTAACCTCTCTGAGGTACATATAGTACAGAAAGAGTAGAGCGAGTTGATGTGAACTCTCAGTGGATTATATTAAAAAAGCAGACTGTTGCAGTCCACAAAGGTAAGAAAGGGCAACACCACATGACATTTGAAGATGGAATTATTATAGATGTTTACATGCCAGGTGTCAGTGGTGTCACAGATTGGCATTCTAGTGTGCTCAGCATGGCTCCTATGCAGTAAACAGACTTCAAAGGGCTGCTACTGTGCTCACACGCTAGCCGGGCTGAATAGGTGCCTTCACTGTCTGAGCCCTTCACACGCATCACACAGAGAGTTCATTCAGCGGGACTGACGCGCTGTGCACAGCCGGACACCAGCGTGAAAATTACACCCTCAAAAAGAACAACTTCATTCAGTAATGTCAGCTCTCTAGCTCTCTCTCTCTCTTTCTCTCTCTCTCTCGCTGTCTCTTGCTCATTGTCTCTGCGTTGTTCTGTCCTCCTTTCTCTCTCTCAATGACATATGTAACTCTGTATACTCGGATACACGTTATGCATTACTAATGCTGTTTCTCTAGTCCTTGTGGGGAAATCATGCTTAACATATTCACACATAATTACCATTTGCTGTTGCTACAGATGCTACAGAGAGCAAATAGTCCATATATACACTGCCATAGGGGTTTGTAAGTATTTTAATGTCTTTGAAACTGTTTTAAAGTCTTCTAAGCTTAACAAGGCTGCATTTATTTAATCCAAAATACAGTGGGAATAGTAATATTGTACATTTTTACTATTTTAAATTTTGAAATAGATTTTTACAATCAGATGCCAATCTGGTTAAGGTTAGGAAATATTTCTTATTATTATTAATGTTGAATATTTTTGTGGGACCATAATATACACTGCTGTTCAAAAGTTTGGGGATCAGCAAGATTTTTTATGTTGAAAGAAGTCTCTTATGCTCTTCAAGGCTGCATGTATTTGATGGAAAATACAGAAAAAAACTGTAATATTGCTAAATATTATTACAGTTTAAAAGAATGGCCATTACTCCAGTCTTCAGTGTCACATGATCCTTTCGAAATTATTCTAATACACTGATTTATTATTAGTGTTGGAAACAGTTTGGCTGCTTATTTTTTTTATTTTTTTTTTATGTATTTATTTATTGTGGAACCTGTGATAATTTTTCAGGATTCTTTGATGAATATAAAAAAAGAACAGCATTTATTTAAATCTTTTGTAAAAAGATTCTTTTAAAGTTTAAAGTTTTAAAGTTCTTTTAAAGAAATGAATACATTTATACATTTAAAATACATTTAAAAGTGGCTATTTATTTTGAATAAATGCAGTTTTTTCACCAAAGAATCCTGAATAAAGTATCACAGGTTCCAAAAAGCAGCACAGCTGTTTTCAACACAGATAATAAAATATTAATAAAAACAACAACAACAACAACAACAACAACAACAAAAAACATCAGAAATTATTTCTGAAGGATCATGTGACACTGAAGACTGGAGTAATGGCTGCTAAAAATTCAGCTTTGCATCACAGGAATATAATATATTTTAAAGTATATTAAAATAGAAAACTGTTATTTACAGTTGTAATAATACTTCACAATAATAATGTTTTTGGATCAAATAAATGCAGCCTTGAAGAGCATAAGAAACATCTTAAAAAAAAAAAAAAAATCCTAATTCCAAACTTTTGAACATAGACATATAGACTTTTGACATAGAAATCTTTTGTAATATAAATGTCTTCTTTATGCTACCATTTTTTATTAATAAGATTATTATTGTGAATCAGTCAATTAAATATTTTGTACACTATATCATGTAATTATTTTAAGCTATTGTCAGCTCTATATTACATTTTCATTTCATAGTAACAATTTTTTTCATTCTAAGCCACTTACAACAAAATCAAAAACACAAAAATACAAAAAGTCCCATTCACACTGCAGTGACAGACGCAGAGAAACAGCAACAGAGACACTCGCTGAGTTTTGTCGGATCAGTGTGTTAGCCCTGTTGGTGTCTGTTGGCATTGGTCGGTGCTTGTTTTCGCCAACTGAACATGTTGAATTGGCGTTTGTTGGGTCTTGGAATGTCTTAGACGTGACAAACTGTAACAAGTTGTAGTGTTGGTGCAGTGAATTGGCCGTAACTGATACATATTTTAATTAAAGAGACAATGGGTGCGTCACAATTTGCGTACTTATGTAGTATAAGCAGTGTGAGTAATGTTTTTATTAGCAGTTTGGACTCATTCTGACGGCACCCATTCACTGCAGAGGATCCATTGGTGAGAAATATCTTCAAATTTGTTCTGATGAAGAAAAAACTCATGTATATCTTGTATGGCCTAAGGGTGAATAAATTCTCAGCAAATATTTATTTCGGTCAAACTATTTCTTTAAGACTGTCTAGTCATCTAATCCTTTAGACATATCAACGAGTAGTCATTTCGGAAAAGGTGTTGTTTTACATATCCATGCTATTGACAACATGATAAAAATCCTCGAAAGATTTTAACCGCTGAACAACCATTTAACACGTCTGACCCAACAAGTATAATATTTCTTTCGTCTGACACATGCCAAGGAGAAGACAATTTACAAACATACCCAGAGGCCATGTAGTAAATTCAGTTCATAGCGTGTATACCCATCACCCCTCCTAACCCCACACTCGCCGAAAATTTCCTTCCCCATCCACACTTCTTTAATATTTAATCAAGACAACAGATTCACAAATGATGTTAGAGAGAATGCATGCTAGATCATATTGTCTCATCCAGTGTCTCATCCTTTGCTTGCTATCAATTACAACTTTGACTCCCAACTAAGTCATTTGCACTGGATTGGTAATTTGATTTCAGGAGCTCTCTCACTTGATTTCCCTTTGCCATTAATTTAATTTCACAGGCCCCCATCAGCAGATAGCACATGCTGAGACACCTATCTCCCAGAGCTAATCTCAGCAGCCTGGATTAAAATTGAGAGCGGAGGGCCGCCGCTTCATCCCTTTGTCACCATGGCATTATGAGCGCCTTGTCATTCATCTTGACAATTTGACAAGGTTTGGCCTTTGAATACTTTAATAATGAGTTATTTTTATTATTTTATTTATTATTAACTGCATTAATACCTGATTATTATAATGTATTATACATTAAATAGTAAGTTCTAACACGCAAAAAAAAAGTAAAAGCACATATCGAACTGTTCTTTTTTTTTTTTTTTTTTTTTTAAGAAAAGAAAATCTACATATCAATTTAATTGTATATTAACAAGTCTGATTACATTTGTAATCAAATATTATGCCACTAATTAATCTAATTTACAACATTCGTTTTTTTTATTTTTTAGTATTTGGACATCAGAGGTTGCATTAGACTAACATTGTCTGTCATTTTGACGGACAGGGTCATAAAAAATCTGTCATAATCTATTATTAGCCGTCATTTTAATTTTCATATGTCACCCTGGATCACAAATCCAGACGTAAGTAGCACAGGTATGTTAATACATTGTATGGCTCAAAATTATTAATTTTTCTTTTATGCCAAAGATCATAAAAAAAAAAAAACACTGAAAAAAAAAAGGAAAAAGTGGGGTAAACGCCGCCATACTGTTTTTGGCCCAATGTTCTGTAACAATTGTGTGTAGAAGGAGGTGCATGAAGACAAAATGCAACGACAAATCTTTTATTAATATACACAATAGGCAAATCCACACAGAAGGCTGGAAGACACACGAACATAACCTTGACATCGGACAAAAAACTCTGAACTGAATACAATTTATAAAGGGTAGATAATGATACACAGACTGGTAATGGTGATTAACTAATAATGACTTACCTAGGACAGGAAGAGGTAAACCATATATGGGCACAAAAGGTAGAAACCATCACAAACAGTACAACGGGGGTGTGACAGATTTTCTCAATATTTAGATTTTTTTGCACCCTGAGATTCCAGATTTTCAAATAGTCGTATCTTTACCAAATATTGTCCTATCTAAACCATACATCAAAAAAAAAAAAAAAAAAAAAAAAAAAAAAAAAAAAACAATCAGCTTTCAGATGATGTATAAATCTCAATTTAAAGAAAAATGGACCCTTATGACTGGTTCTGTGGTCCAGGGTCACATATTTTAATTATAATAACACATTTAATTGCTTTTATTTTTGTTTACATTTTCATTTTTAATCGTGAAGCTCAACTTAAACTTGAACCTACAGGACAATGTAGGCTTATACTTTTATTCAGAAGAGAACAGATGAACAGAGACTTCGTCACTTTTCGTGTTCAACACCACACCCCGCAGTGACAGTGGAGGACACTAAAAACAACAAAATAGGCTAGGGCTGGGTAAAAAAAAAAAAAAAAATATTCGATAGATATTGATAGATATAGATATTGTCATTTTTATGAACCAAAATCGATTTTTAAATACCAAACACAACACGTGACATTTTACTTATAGCTTTTCATGTTCTCGGACTCTGAGTTAGTGCCTAAGTATAGCGCCAAAATGAGCTTGGTGGCGGACACTTGGTACAGCTGTCACTGGTCCAAGTCGTAACTCTCAGAACATTCTAAGTTTACAAGGTGTAGTCACAAGTTCAGGAGCTTTGTTGTTGATAGTTTTGCCATAGAAACACATAATTCAGCTCGAGTAGATATCATGTGTTGTCATCTCGGAATTACAACATGGTGTTAAGGCAGCTAAAGTCTCAGATTTTAAATTCTGTCCATTTCATTAGAAAATTCAAGCAATAACAAAAGATTTGTGACAGTTTCATATTTTTTTTCTGGATCCAGTGCTCTGCTGCCACACTGGAGTGTACTTGCAGGGGTGGGAATTACAATTTACATCCTTGGTCATTGCGTTACATCTCTGTGAAACCTTTTTTTCTCACAACATACCTGTGATACTATTTTTTTTAATTATGTTAATATTAACTACATTAATAATGTAATGTATTGTTCATGAGATAGTAAATCTGATGCTAAAAAGCAACTGGATGGGTGTTATGTGGTCAAAAAAAAAAAAAACTGCACCACCACAGCCCAATGTTTTTGACCCGCACAATTCAACTAAACACACAGGGATTTATTTCAATAATAGAGCACCTCAACCCCGCATTTAATAAGGTGCCCGGAGTCTCATCTCCCGCGTCATTAATTAAATAATATAATAAGCCATCGAAACCAAGAAGTATAAGGAAAAGTATTTATTATTACATACACTTAATAGGAGACAAATAAACCGAAAACCTCAGGAGGGGGAAAGGCCAAAATAATAAACCAAACTCAAACTACCTACCGCATTACACCTCTTTCCTAATCGAAATAAACAATAAAATAAACAACATAGTCTTACCTCCCTTCTAACCTCAAAACAGGAGAAAATGAGGAAAAACAAAAAGGCACCCACCTCCCTACGACCGTCTCCTTTTTGTTACACAGGTGATTCAATGAATTACAACATTAACATAAGCAAGGTTTCGAATAGCTTCGACGATACCGCATGGATCGAGAAACTCAAAGTGAAGCCGGGAGAGAGGAGAGCTCGTAGAGGAAACATCCAAACACGCTTAAATCAACGCCGCCATGACACCCCTGACGTCACCACAACTCCGTATACCTGTACGCGCTCTAACAAGCGCTGTTAGGAGAGAGAGAGAGAACCAAAACAACAACAAAAACCAAGTGCACAATAACAAGGGAAAAACAACATCATCATCAAAAATCATTAAATTAAACACATATCGTAACAATGGGCCAAATATTAAACCATTGTTAAAGAGCAGGTCAAATGGTTTTTAAAATGTCCTAATATTGTGTTGAAGTCCCCTACAGCAGGTTTAAATGCATCTAAGGTCAGATATTTTTAAATATAATTTTCTCAGAATATATTTAATATTACAATCCTTTTTCAATGATTTCGAAACAATTTGTTCGAAGCTGTTGGTCTGTAAACCCTACCTTTCCATAATTCTGCTCTACTCTGATTGGTCAGATGGCCAAGTCTGTTGTGATTGGTACAGAGAGCAGTACATGAGCAAGTTAGTGAGCACTACCATTACCAAAGAATGCACCTTTACAAAAATCAATAATATAGTGTTCCAGTCTGTTCTTAAAAATAATAAGTTAAAAAACGTTTTTTTTTAACACTTATGCAAGCAAATCGTGTCCACAGCTAATGTTAACTGCTAAATTGTAAACACTTCACAAAACAGCAATGGTGGATACATTAGCCGAGTGCAAACGTGACTAACTGATGAAACAATACAGTTTGTAACCAAAATATGTCTAGTTTCTTTATTATTAAACAGTAATAAGACTGTCAGTCAACATTAATCAACATGAATGAAATAGTGAGTTCACAGCGAAAAATCAGAACTATTTTAGTAAGTCTGTAATATCGTGGTTTACACTGAAACCTAAAGCTGCTCTAGCTATACATCACATAGTAGCACAACCCCCAGAAACATTTTGTTTAAGGCAGTCTGTGTGTAGCTCTGCTTCAACTGTGTGATACCCTCATGAGGGGCGACCAAAATTTCTGACATGTCAGAAATTCATCCGACCATCGGATTGGCGGTCAGGAGAAGCTAATTGCTTCTCGTTACCCCCTGTATAGTGCATGTCAAAAGACACAAGACAAAGCTGAAATTCAGCCAACTCAAATAAGAAAAAAAGAGTCACACAAGTCAGAAAATTGATAAAAATGCACAGTGTATGCCCACATTGTGCAATTTTGCATGTGTCTTTTTTGCATCTTTAGCCATTGTGTCACATCTCTGTGATTTTATTTGTTTGTGTGTTTGATTTGTTTATTTTTAGCATCTCGCAACAGATGTGAGCGACACACGTCATAATCTGAAAACCACACCCACCGGGGGGGAAAACAATCCAACGCATTGACTTTGTATTGCAGGGAGCTGCCTCCTTGTCATTTCTGACTCATAACAAAAAAAAAAAGAAAAAAAAAAAAGAACATTGTCTAAAAGCTGCTATGTGACAAGGTGTACAGTAAACAAGCTATAAAACCTAGAACTACATTTTTATAAGCTGTCGATCCAAAAAATGAGCCTTTAAGGACACAGAAGTAGAGCGCAATGTGTCATATTACTCATATTATTAGAACTACACCAGCACGCCCAATGAAGGGAAACTTAATCGCAAAAGGAAACAAGCATTATTTTGTAACCATGTCAAAGGATTATGCAAATCTAAGAGGAGGAAACAAATTGACTACATTTTATTGGTCTATGTTAGTGCTCCTTTTCCTTAAATTCCTTTTGATGGAGAAATGACTACAACTATTTGTCTTTAAATGCTTATTTTTTGGGGTCAACAGCTTATAAAAACATAGGTCTGTTTTTTAACCTTGTTTACCGTAAACATTGTCACATAGCAGCTTTTAAACATTGTTCTGTTTTTTTTTTTTTTTTTTTTTTTTTTTTTGTTATAAGTCATAAATGACAAGGAGTTAGCTTCTCGCAATACAAAGTCAATGGAGAGCGTTGGATTGTTCAACCCCCCGGTGTGGGCATGGCCTAAATGCACTCTACTCTATTTCTATACACTGTGCAATTCTTGTCCAATTTTGAGTTGAATTCTAACTCGACCCAACTTTTTGGGGTAAAGTAACAAGAGGCAATTAGCTTCTCCCGAGAGCCAATCGGATGGCCAGATGAATTTCTAACATGTCTGAAATTTTGGTCACTCCTGGTGAAGCAGATCTACAAACCGACTGCCTTAAACTCAGTGTTTTTTCCCTCACTGTGTCTGCATGAAAACATAAACTAAACCATGATGACATGGGATGTGGTTTGGGTGGAAGCGATGGAGGCTACATGGTTCTGGGTTCGGGGGTCTCATGTGTTTTTCGCTTGTATAGACCAATTTGGAGTAGACATCACAGTTACATCACTTGTGATCTGGCAGAAAAACACTGGTAACAAGTGAAAAGAAATGGCTACTGTGGAATAAGATAAAAATGTATTGTTGTGCCTTTGGATGTCAGAATCGGAAGCAAATTATTTTTATAGAATACTATCGTCAAAGACGCCATTTGATGTTAAGCGCAGTCATTTTAGTGGACAGAAACCTGCTATGATTACTCTACTTTTAAAGCATACATTTAATTTAAACAATAGGTCTACATGATATTAACATATGCAGCTCATAGGGGACCTATTCTATTAGCCTTACAGTTACAGCATGAAATATTATTTCTATCATGACAACTCTCAAAAGATTTTAGCATGGTAATGGATATGACAAAGTTAATGTTTTTGGTCTTGGTGGAATACGTCTGCAATGCTGCTGCTGTAGTGGTGCTGCTGTTGGTTATTGCTGTAGTTATAGATTATTGCTGCTGCTGCAAGCAAGTACTAACTTGCTACTGTCAGTGTATACGGTGATATGGCGCTGTGAGTATTTAAGACATACTGCTGCTGCACAAATGGCATATAAAATAACCTGTAGCAAATCTATACAGGTGGAGCCGGGGAAGGTGGAGGGTTTCAGAGGAACTCTGAAAGCACACTTCAAAAAGCTTGAGCGATTCCTAACCAGTCATTTAAATGTAAGGCAGTATCCAACATGGACCAACCAGCTTGTGCCAAGAGATAAACTTGAGGAATGTTCATGTTTGTTTTGGAGGTTCTGAGTATCAGAGTATATTTGTTTTCGACATGACTTTTACATTTAAACATTTCACATTTCAAGCTTTCTATACATACATTTCTCATGTCTGTGAGGTACGTATTCACTGAGATTCAGATAAAATTAGATTCAGCCCACTAATGTGATATTCAGCCCCTGGAAGGTATTTCTCACATTGTCCCACAGCAACATTAAAATAGTGTAGATTAGTACACAATGTTTTATTAATTTGCCATATTTAATATTGGGGCATTCAAGTTGCTTGACATATTTGATTGATTTTTTTTTTTTTTTTTTTAAGTAACACAATAGTTACTTTCCCTGGTAATTAGTTACTGTTATAATGATGTAACTTAGGTACTAACTCAGTTACTATTTGTGAAAAGTGACTAATATAGCTAACTGCCTTTTTTTTAAAGTAATATGTCTAATACTGATTTTGGGGGTGTGGGATATAAACTCATGATTCTGAGCCAAGGGGAGAAGAGAGAAGTGAGAGATATAATCTCGGAATTATAAGATTAAAAAAAAAATAATAATAAATAAAAAGCACATCTGTAACCACTTAATTGAATAAGTCAGCTGATTAAAATTCAATCAAATCAAATGTTATGCTACATTGCAGCATTTGATCGTTTGAAGTCATGAAATTAATATATTGTGCGTATTTACATATGTATCAGATGGCCATTTTGTCATGCTTTCTTGTTCCCCCCCCCCCTCCAGCATCTTGTAAAATTAATTCAACATTTTTATGATTTAAAAGTATTTTTTAAGCTAAAAACAGTTAAATGTCGTCTATGTTCATTCACTTGCCAATTATAGGAATATGAACCAGGGTGATAAGGTTTCTAATGTGTTTTCCTTCATTTTCACATCATTCCTGTGCACATGAATTTAAACTAAACATTGAACATTATTAAAAAAATATTGAACATTGGTATATTTTACCTTACTGCTGTTGCCTATGAAAGCAATGCACTAGTATGTTTCTAAGCACATGCAAGCAGTTAGTTTTTTCCAATGGAATGTTATAGGTGGATAGATTTCACTCACTTAATTTGTTTTAATCACAAATTAAGAAACCATAGCTCCCTTTAGGCAGGCACACTATGAGCTGCCATTCTGATGCAACAGAGCCGTTGTCACCATCTCAGCATGCTGAATGAGAATTAGTCAAGCACAGCCTGAAGGATTGATTGAACTATAGCCTCTGGAGGATGTTTTGCAAGGAAAACAAAGTACAGTGATCTAATAAAGGGAATTAAGTGATTAGAGTCTATTTATTAAAACCGTTATCCTATTGTTATCATCAGATTATTTAGAAGTCAACTTTTTTTGATCTTCACTTGAAGTACAGTATTGCAGCAATACATCTAAGGTAGAAAGTTTAAGGATTTGAGAATGTGGGTTAAATTTTATTTTTACGATTTTGAGATTACATTGATATATGTTGCTGCATTCACTGCAAAATAAATTAATAAATGCAGAAAAATCTACAAATATCTAAACATGACATTCTCAAATGATCTTATGAATGTCTTAAATTTAATAAAATTGACACTGAATCACTGTATCGACAAAAACAGTAATAAAGACAAAATACAGGTTTGGAATGACAATGATGTGATGTCAAAATGTTAATTTTAGGGTGAACTGTGCTTTTAAAATACAAATTTGAAATGCAGGTCTGAAAGATTGTCTTTTCAACACTAATAAACATTTAATGCATTTTATGACTTGTTTTAAATGTTCAAAATGTCATAAGAATTTATTCATTATTCTGTCTTCTTGGTATAACTGTCTAAAAAAGGGAGCAGAACAATTGCAAGAAGTTAGTCTGCTTGTAATGATGTCAGACTAGAGGAAAGTCATCTCATTTCGCCAAACTTCCAGCCCTAAGAGTACATGACTGTTTTACAGACTAGCTGGATCACTGACTGCAGGCACATCTGCCAATTTATAAGCCAGACTTCACAGAAAGCCGTTCCAAGGTGCAGATAACTCTCATATTCGCACCATTAAAGGCTAACTAAAGATAATTGCATCTGTATATACTGTGAAAGCATTCCCTTTAGCACCGAAACGAATATAGTCCTGATTGCTAAGCTAATCTGCTGTAGTATCACAACATTCCTTGGCGTCAATATGTAGGTCAGGCTAAACGCATTACAGAATCATTTGGGTGATACGGAAATGAGATACCGCTGTAGAACAAATACAGTCAAATTATGAGAAAATACCTCCGTTTGTGGATGAAATGAGAAGAGAAATCATAAAAAAGCGCTTGGATTTGCATTAATATTTGCTGTGTGAATGTACCTTTCAGTACGATCTGATGAGATAAGAGGAAAGGATGTACCCGAGGAGGACCATAATGCCACCTTCCAAAAGAAGACCCCCCACCTACATCCCCCACCCTCAATAAATAAAAACAGTCTAAACCGCATTTGCGGCATAATAAGATGCAGTAATTAATGCCATCGATTCACATCCATAAGGATCCCGACACATGGAATCCGATTACTTTTTATCACATTTCAAAACTCCAAGTTAGTTTCAGGAGCCGGTAACTTGGTTAGTGTTGGGCTGGAGCGGGAATGAGACGGCTGCTGAGCTTGATTGATGAGAATGCAGCAGGCAAGCTATTAAAAAACCAGTAGCTTTCATATCCCAGACAATGGCTATAAACATATTCTGAGAGCTGCATCCAAAATGACTCCTTTAGAGAGAGAAAACACTTCATCGCCGTAAACCTGCGGTTTATGGGATGTTCAATACATGAGTTCACAATATACCCATCTTTGCTGTCACTCATGTCAATGACAAATAGATATTGTGTACGTATAAATTATTCCTGTTGGCCTCTATTATTATTTTGAGATTGGGAAGGCTGAGTTGAATGTAAAAGTGTTCAATGTAACAGAAGCATTATGAATGAGCTAGTGATATTTTAATTATTTAGCAATCAAATGAGGTTCACATTTAATCGCTTGACAATGATACAGGTTTGTTATAGGCATTATGAGATTTTTGTAAACAATGTGACTGTATAATTATTGAGAGGCTGCTTAAATTCGGTCTGTATTGTATTATGTATGAAAGGGTGTACAGAAAAACATGTTAATGAGAGAGATGATGAAATTATGGAAAAAAGAAAGGGAGAGAGAGGAGAATAACTCAGGTTTTAATTCCAGGTGTTTTCTTTTGGTTATGCAAGCCCACATTTTCTTTTTGGAGTCTTTTTGAAAGTTTTGACGTGGTCAGAGGAAGAATTTGAAGTAGAAAAATGTTATATTTAAAGACAATTTCAGAAGAACATGCTGGTGGGCAGTCACAATAATGAAATTTTGCAGACAAAAAGTGCATTGTCCGTTGTGAATAATGTAGCAGTATAGAAGCACAGCTCACAAAGAATGCATTTTTAAACTAAGATGCTTTCTATTGGTCAACACGGCAAATTCTTGTGACAGTTAAATCCGTTCTGAATTGTGTGCAGGAAATCTTTTGCCTTCATGCGAAATTCCCAAGCACATAAATTCCTACTGATGACTGGAATTTGCCAGTGAATGACAGTAAATATGGCCTTATTGTGTAGGCCAGTTCTCGAGCATGTGGATTCCTATTGAAATGACTGGATTTTGCCCACAAAAATTGGCCAAACGACGGTAAATATGGCCGTATCGTTTAAGTCAAATCTAGAGAATGTGGATTCCTACTGAAATGACTGGATTTAGCCTGCAAAATGGCCCAAACAATGAAAAATATGTATGTACTGTTTAAGCCAATTCCCAAGTATGTGGATTTCTATTAAAATGACTAGATTTCACCCCCGAAATTGGCCAAATGATGAAAAATATGGCCTTACTGTTTAAGCCAATTCTTGAGCATGTTGATTCGTATTGAAATGACTGATTTTGACTGCAAAATTGGCCAAACGATGGTAAATGTGGCCATAATGTTTAAGCCAAATCCCAAGCATGTGGATTCCTATTGAAATTACTGGATTTTGCCAGCAAAATTGGCCAAATGACAGTAAATGAGGCCTTGAGACGAAGAACCATACAAGTCCATATTTTTAAATTGAGTAATAAGATTTTTTCCATTTGGATTGTGAACATTATATTATATATTTTTATTTTACTTGAAAATAGACAACAAAAGCTTCTCAATTCTAAGGAGATAACATTTTTCAGTGTCATTGTTAAAAATCAAAAGTTATTGTGATTTATATTTCTGAAATGTGGAAGAACGGTATATGTCCAGTTAGTGTGGAATAACAGTATAACTTCAGTTCATTATATCACTTTAAACCACTAAAGATCTGATTCCTTTATCTTAGTTTTAATACAGTAACAGAAACTTCAGGTTAATATTAAGCATTTCTTTCAAGTTTATTATTATTATTATTATTATTATTTAAAAACAGAAAATACAGTATGAACAATGAATTATTAACAAAAATAAATAAATAAATAAATAAATAAATAAATAAAAACAATAAATACAATGCAGACATACATCATAGCTAAATATTATACAATATATATAAAGCTGGGTTCAAGCCCTTTCCAAAACTGTTTTTATTTTGAATTCCGAGAAAAACGGGTTTAAAGTTTCTCTTCCACTTCTAATGGTCACGGTCTGTCAGGAGCGCTTTATTGTATCATTACACAAACACACTTACCCTGAAGAGGACAGTTTTCCGTTGTTTATCATGATGGGCATAGTCTCTGAACTTTTATCACTTATTGTATGTTTAGATAGCTCCAATAGTGCACTTTGTCATTTATTTAGAAAAGCTGGCGCAGCGCACCTGTGTATATACTACTTTATTCCATGGAATGTCTGGATACTGGATTCTGATTGGCTGGCAGGTATGCAGTAAAACCGTTTAATGCACAGGTAGTTCCAAGTCAGTTTAATCACCGTTCTATATTAATGCGCTGCTTTAATTGATGCATGCAAACGCAGGGAGATCGCATTGTGCTGCGCACATACATAAACTTCTTGTCAGCGCTTGCCCGCGATTCTTATTAAAACAGCCTAGATCCTAGATCGCTACATTATATTCATCAGCAATGAGGTGGTAAAACTGCTGTTTTTGAATGAATTCGTTGTTTGTAGAGAGACACGCACCGCATGCAGGCAGGTACGCACATACACACACACACACACACACACACACACACACACACACACACACACACACACACACACACACACACACACAACTGTCATCTCTCTTTCTCTCTCGCCTTTACTCTCTCTCGGTCGATCGTCAATTTACTGAAACAAATGCTATAATTCATTCAAATAAATGTGATCTTACCGGACTATTTCATCTCTGAGTCTGATTTGAAGCAGGCAGAATGCGTGTCATAACTGGCGAAAATAACCGTCTTTTTATCCATTCAGTCAAGTTTTGCGCTGCAAATATCAATCCTAATTTTAATTTGTCTATAACCATGGAATAAGCGGGATAATCAACGGCTTGCCGTGCGTTAAAGGATTTAAAATGCACTTCGCGGAGGCAACCACCCTCCGCTTCGCGTCGGGCGGTTATTAGCCTCCACGTCGTGCATTTAAAATCCTTTAACGCACGGCAAACCGTTGATTATCCCTTACTCAAACTGTTCTCGCGCTCCGCCATCTCACGTCATAAATAAATATATAAACAAAGAAACTCTGCTTGCCGTACTTTACACAGGACTGGCGGGAAATATGAATGAATACAGCTTTATTATATATGGTATGTGGTTTATTTTGATAGATTAACTGTTTATGCGGTGTTTAGCGCTCCTCAGCGCGTTCAGAGAGAGAGAGAGAGAGAGAGAGAGAGAGATCACATATACGGTTCTTCCACTCACCTCTTTTGGTGGATTTTTCCCTGGTTTTTGTTCTCCTCGTCGAGTCAAATATGGTTTTCTAGCATCCCTCAAAGCCTTCCTTACTCTGTCCTTTAATTTGGTCATGTCGGCTCTCTTTTTTTTGCAGAGGTTTTGCCTTTTAATGTCCGAAGCGAACATGACAGCAAGCGGCATCTCCATTCTTCTTTGTGGACATAAATGGTTTTTCCGTGTGACACTATTTTAACGTTTAAAATGCGGACTCTTGGTCGCGTGAAAATATCCCCAAACTGTTTCTGTATACAAAGTTCACACATACAATTAATGTAACATGGTTCTCTCATTTTTTTTTTTTTTTTTTGGACTTGAACGGTTGTTCGTCGCACACACTCAAATATGGCCTTACCGTTTAGGCCAATTCTCAAGCATGTGGATTCCTATTGAAATGACTGGATTTAGCCTGCAAAATGGCCCAAACAATGAAAAATATGTCTGTACTGTTTAAGCCAATTCCCAAGTATGTGGTTTTCTAATAAAATGACTAGATTTCACCCCCGAAATTGGCTAAACGATGAAAAATATGGCCTTACTGTTTTAAGTCAATTCTTGAGCATGTTGATACGTATTGAAATGACTGATTATGACCACAAAAGTATGTGGATTTCTATTAAAATGACTAGATTTCACCCCCGAAATTGGCCAAATGATGAAAAATATGGCCTTACTGTTCTTGAGACAATTCTTGAGCATGTTGATTCGTATTGAAATGACTGATTTTGACTGCAAAATTGGCCAAACGATGGTAAATGTGGCTATAATGTTTAAGCCAAATCCCAAGCATGTGGATTCCTATTGAAATTACTGGATTTCGACAGCAAAATTGGCCAAATGACAGTAAATATGGCCTTACTGTTTAGGCCAATTCTCAAGCATGTGGATTCCTATTGAAATAACTGGATTTTGAATGCTGAATTGGCCAAACAACGGGAAATATGGCTGTATCATATAAGCCAATTCCCAAGCATGTGGAATACTATTGAAATTACTGGATTTCGCCAGCAAAATTGGCCAAATGACAGTAAATATGGCCTTACCGTTTAGGCCAATTCTTGAGCATGTGGATTCCTATTGAAATGACTGGATTTTGAATGCTGAATTGGCCAGACAACGGGAAATATGGTTGTACCATATAAGCCAATTCCCAAGCATGTGGATTACTATTGAAATTACTGGATTTCGCAAGCAAAATTGGCCAAATGACAGTAAATATGGCCTTACTGTTTAGGCAAATTCTCGAGCATGTGGATTCCTATTGAAATGACTGTATTTTGAATGCTGAATTGGCCAAATGACGGTAAATATTGCTGTACCATATAAGCCAATTCCCAAGCATGTGGATTCCCATTGAAATGACTGGATTTTGACCACAGAATTGGCCAAAAGATGGTAAATATAACCATACTAAACATAACCACATAAATATGGCTGTACTGTTTAAGCCAATTCCAGAGCACATGGATTCCTATTGAAATTACTGGATTTCGCTGGAAAAATTGACCAAATGGTGGTAAATATGGCTTTACCATTTAGATAATTCTAAGCATGTGGATTCCTGTTGAAATAACTCGTTTTTGACTGTGAAATTGGCCAAACTAAGGTAAATATGGACCTTTTAAACCAGCATTTCAACTCAAGAGGCAATAAAACAGCACAACCTGAACATATCATGACGTTAAATTTACCTCAGAAAAGTAATTTGGTGTCCACAGCATGCTATTTTAACTTTAGAGAAAAACATATGGTTATTAATATATTGTTAAATGTGCAATTCATAAAACTCAAAATGTGTTTCTTGGTCAAATGACAAAAAATGGTGAAGCATGTCACATACCCTATATGAAAATGTCATAAATCTAGCATTGTTTACTTTAATAGACTTATTTTAGTAAAAAATAGTGTAGATAGGATATGTAGGATATTGCCTGTCATATTTTATTAAACTTTTGCTGGACAGGGAGCACAGCAGTGCTTTAATGAGGGTCAGAAACAGAAACAAGACACTGTCATCCATTGCCCCAGACATTCCAGAGTTTAACACGCTTAAACTCATTCTCCTGCTGAATAACATTAAATGCTGTAAGATGTCTATTTCTGTTTTGGAGGTTCATGACTGTTCAACAGATTTTCTAAGGTTTCTCATCCACTCTTCTTTTTTTGTTATGTTTTGACAGTGAAGAACCACAAAGATCCTCCCTATCCTACTGTCCTGCTTCCAATAACTCCCTCCACAAAATATTATCCCAGCCTCTCCAGGGAGATGAGCAGAAAACGTGCTTTGGAAAAAAAGTGAGTACTCCTTCAGCAACAACAGCTGTTTGCAAATGATCAAGTCCTAGGGAAAGGATGGGTATAATTTTTTATGGGTCGAATGGGATTGTTGGCTTTCTCACCTCTTTCTCCTCCTTTATTTTATTAGTTACTTCCTTAACTTCTGTCTAGGTTTGTTCACTTTCTCTTTCCATTCTACACTATTCTGTAACTTACCGTTTTTCCTCTTGTCAGTCCATCACTAAATGGTCCCAGAAGAATTAACTTTTTTATTCAGCACTGAAAACGACAGATTGTCCACACAGTGTGCAATGCAACAGTTTAATTAAGCTGAAAGCAATGTCATTTTTCAAGTATATGCAAATACATAAAGAATGTTGTTATGAAGTATCCATTTAGAGGAATATATATTCTAGGTGGTAAATCATGTAAGTATGTGAGTGATGTTGAAATGCTGAGGGAGCTAGTCTCTATGAAGCATTTTTTCAGAAATATGGTACATTTATACATTTTTGTAAGAACTAAACTGTTTTCTGAAAAAAAAAAAAAAAAACCTCAGAGGTTGACTGTATCCAGCAATTAAATTATGCAACAGTGATATAATTTGCACATAATCTGCTCATAATATTATTGTTTATTTTAATGAGCTGTGTTCCACTGTAAATTTATAAATCTTTAGACTGAGTGACTGAGTAATTTGCAACTCTGTTTTTTTTTTTTTTGATACACCCTTACACAATGTCTAAGGCCAGACTCTCAAGCCCCCAACTTAAATACATTCTGTATGATATTTATTTTCTATGTGAGCTAAGGTTGTTAGAGAAATTGTGTCTGTGATCCTATCAGCAAATACGTCATGTGTTATTGTGAAAATCACTTCTGATACCCCAGTGTTTAGGGGATATATTGTTCTTGTAATGCAATGCAATAGGAAGCTGCTGTTTGTGGAGTCAAATTACTGAGAAGCGTCAATCTTTTCAAAGTTAATATACACCAAAGTGTATCCCTCAAACTTTTGAAAGTACTCCCTGCCTGTAAGAGAACTTCTAATTAAATTAGACACTGTTGATAGAAAAAGTGAGACCAGGGTGACTATTTTTGTAGAGGCTCTTGAGATTGTTGTTTGCAGCTTTCAACACTGTGTCAGTGGACCTTATGTGACGATTGTGCAACAGAATAACTCAGTTATTTCAGGTTGAGGGGATCAGTTATGGCAGCATTATGAGCGCGTGTTTCAGGTGTGTGTTGAAGACGTGGTACGAGCAGATGGCATCTGTGACTACGCCCTGGACTTGGCAAACAGAGCCACCTTCAGAGCGTACAGTGCCAGGCTTTACTTCCAAGTATTAATTTAACATGTAGCCTCTGTTAGACGATCATTATATACCTTTCATAATGCAGAGATTGTGGCATAATTTAGTTTTCTTCAACCCAGGCTCATTAGAAATATGCGATTCTGCCTGCATTTATGCAACAGAAAAAATTTTACCTATACAAACATTTCACTGCAGCTTCCAGGTGAAATAAACTAGAGGCAGTAAAACACTAACAACTTTTATTCCTTTTCATGAAAATTATGATTACAGGGGCAGATTATCGATAAATAAAGGCCTGAACACAACAAAAACAGTTAACCTATTAAAATAAACCACATTACATATTTAATAAAGGTGTATCAATGCACATTCCCCACCAGTCCTGTGTAAACTATGGCACACAAAGTTATATTTATTTATTTATTTTTAATATTGTGAGATGGCAGGGCATAACAAAGCAGTCTGAAGTGCTGTAGCTGCTCACCTCAACGATCTTACTCGTTTCAATCTCCTCAATCTTGGTGATGTCAGTGCCCTAAATGATGTTATAATGGACTATTTTACATCCAGAGATGAAGCATCGGATGATGAAGTTACTAAAGATATGTAAAGGTGCGCAAACAGTTGCACTGCGCTCGCTTTTCTAAAAATACATGGTACATTATTCGTGCTATCTAAATGCACAAGTGGTGATCAAAAGTTCAGAGACTATGCCCATGATAAACAACGTTATACTGTTTGTGTAATGATGCAGTACAGTATAACGCTCCTGACTTGACAGACAGCTCTCGTTAAACTCGTGAAGTGAAAGTAAAACCTGTCTCACTTTAAACCCGTTTTTCTCAAAATTCCATTCCTGAAAATCATAGCTCTCAGCCAACTTTCGATAGCCATAACTTTTGTTACGTTCAAGCTATGTACAAACTAAAAACAAGTTTTGGAAAGGGCTTGAAAAACCTAAAAAAGTAAAATTTCACTTGTTGTTGTTGGGTGTTGGGTTTTCCTAGATCGCATCACATATGTAACCCATCTGGTACATCTTTTAACCTGGACCGAGTGGGATTCGAACGGGCATTTCCAGCATGGGAAGCACTAGTGTGCCTCTCGAGATCAGGTGAGTGAGGTTTACCTCCACAACTCTCACTAGCTGGCCTCTGTTTGTCACGGTTGGAATAAGGGTCTGGGTCCAAATGCAGGGGAAGGATATTTTAATTAAACACAAACAAATCAAATAAACATAAACCAAGGCCAACACGGCACAAACACGACTAGATTCAGGCAAGAATTAAACGACAGAGAACACACACGAAGACAGAAGACAATGCAGCCAGAATGAGTAGTGGGAAATGAGAGTTCTTATAGACCAGATAATTGTGAGCAGGTGTGAGTGTAATCAGTGCTAATGACAAGACAGGAGTGTACAATTAGGTTAAGTGCAGTGGAGGGAAGGGAAAACAGCGACCTCAGGTGGCTGAGGGAAACCCCACAGCCCAGATCATGACACTGCCCCCTCCCCACGGAACGGCTCCCAGACGTTCCACAAGTCTGGAGGGTGGAGGAACGGGGGAAGGCAAATCAGGGGGAGGGACGGCGGGCCAGGCCCGTGCAGCGCAGTCACCGCCGCGTCAGGAACAGAGAGCGCGGTTGCCTCCGCGTCCAGAACAGAGATAGCGGTCACGGCCGCATCTGGAACAGAGAGAGCGGTCACCGCCGCATCAGGAACAGCGAGAGCGGTCACCGCCGCATCCGGAACAGAGGGCGCGGTCACCGCCGCGTCCGGAACAGAGGGCGCGGTCACCGCCGCGTCCGGAACAGAGAGAGCGGTCACCGCCGCATCCGGAACAGAGGGCGCGGTCACCGCCGCGTCCGGAACAGAAAGAGCGGTCACCGCCGCGTCAGGAACAGCGAGAGCGGTCACCGCATCAGGAACAGCGAGAGCGGTCACCGCCGCATCAGGAACAGCGAGAGCGGTCACCGCCGCATCAGGAACAGCGAGAGCGGTCACCGCCTCATCAGGAACAGCGAGAGCGGTCACCGCCGCGTCCGGAACAGCGAGAGCGGTCACCGCCGCGTCCGGAACAGCGAGAGCGGTCACCGCCGCGTCCGGAACAGAGAGAGCGGTCACCGCCGCGTCCGGAACAGAGAGAGCGGTCACCGCCGCGTCCGGAACAGAGAGAGCGGTCACCGCCGCGTCCGGAACAGAGAGAGCGGTCACCGCCGCATCAGGAACAGCGAGAGCGGTCACCGCCGCGTCCGGAACAGAGAGAGCGGTCACCGCCGCATCCGGAACAGAGAGAGCGGTCACCGCCGCGTCCGGAACAGAGAGAGCGGTCACCGCCGCATCAGGAACAGCGAGAGCGGTCACCGCCGCGTCCGGAACAGAGAGAGCGGTCACCGCCGCGTCCGGAACAGAGAGAGCGGTCACCGCCGCATCAGGAACAGCGAGAGCGGTCACCGCCGCGTCCGGAACAGAGGGCGCGGTCACCGCCGCGTCCGGAACAGAGAGAGCGGTCACCGCCGCGTCCGGAACAGAGAGAGCGGTCACCGCCGCGTCCGGAACAGAGAGAGCGGTCACCGCCGCGTCCGGAACAGAGAGAGCGGTCACCGCCGCGTCCGGAACAGAGAGAGCGGTCACCGCCGCTTCAGGAACAGAGAGAGCGGTCACCGCCGCGTCCGGAACAGAGGGCGCGGTCACCGCCGCGTCCGGAACAGAGGGCGCGGTCACCGCCGCGTCCAGAACAGAGGGCGCGGTCACCGCCGCGTCCGGAACAGAGAGAGCGGTCACCGCCGCGTCAGGAACAGCGAGAGCGGTCACCGCCGCATCAGGAACAGCGAGAGCGGTCACCGCCGCATCAGGAACAGCGAGAGCGGTCACCGCCGCATCCGGAACAGCGAGAGCGGTCACCGCCGCATCCGGAACAGAGAGAGCGGTCACCGCCGCGTCAGGAACAGGGACAGTGGACGCCGCCTCCGCCGCCCAACGAGCGAAAATGGCCGTCATCCACTCGGGCTCAGTCGCCTCAACGACCGCCTCCGCCGCCCAACGAGCGCAAATGGCCGCAGTCTCTTTGGGCAACGTCACCTTCTCCCTGAAGGGCAAAAAAGAAATCCTCCCTGCTGGACCCACTGATGCTGGCTGCATTCTGTCACGGTTGGGAGGAAAGGTCTGGGTCCAAATGCAGGGGAAGGATATTTTAATTAAACACAAACAAATCAAATAAACATAAACCAAGGCCAACACGGCACAAACACGACTAGATCCAGGCAAGAATTAAACGACAGAGAACACACACGAAGACAGAAGACAATGCAGCCAGAATGAGTAGTGGGAAATGAGAGTTCTTATAGACCAGATAATTGTGAGCAGGTGTGAGTGTAATCAGTGCTAATGACAAGACAGGAGTGTACAATTAGGTTAAGTGCAGTGGAGGGAAGGGAAAACAGCGACCTCAGGTGGCTGAGGGAAACCCCACAGCCCAGATCATGACACTGTTACACTCACCCCCCTAAACCTCACTCCCACCCGGGTCACGGCACCAATGTAACCCCTTTGGTTCTACATGATCCGCACTGAGCCTGATTCAGACCATTTTTTTCTGCATGGGTTGTGGATGCGCTAACAAGGATGCTAAAGACTGCATTGCGCCTCTTGAGATCAGGGGAGTGAGGTTTACCTGTACAGCTCTTACCAGCTGGCCTCCATTACACTCACCCCCCTAAACCTCACTCCCATCTGGGTCACAGCACTAACTTAAACCCTCTGGTTCTACTTGACCTGCTTTGAGCAGGATTCAAACCAATGTTTCTGGTATGGGAGACAGGCACGCTAACAAGGATGCTAAAGACTGCAGCTACTGTTGCTAGAGCACCTCTTGAGATCAAGGGAGTGAGGTTTACCTCCACAGCTCTCACCAGCTGTCGTCCGGTACAATCACCCCCTTAAACTTCCCCATCCAGGTCATGGCACCAATGTAACACCTCCGGTTCAACTTGACCCTCACTGAGCAGGATTCAACCCAACGTTTCTAGCATGAAAGGTGGGTGCGCTAACAAGGATGCTAAATGCCACAATTTGCCACAGGGGAGTGAGGTTTACCTGCACAACTCTGACCAGCTGGCTTCTGTTACTCACCCCCCTAAACCTCACTCCCATCCAGGTCATGGTACTAATTTAACCCCTCTGGCTCTACTTGACCCCCACTGAGCAGAATTCAAACCAACGTTTTTGGCATGGAAGGTGGGTGCACTAACAAGGATGCTAAAGACTGCAGCTTCTAGCGTCAGTCACTAGTGCGCCTTTTGAGATCAGGAGGTTGAGGTTTACCTGCACAGCTCTTACCAGCTGGCCTCCGTTAAACTCACCCCTCTTACCCTCACTTCCATCTGGGTCATCACACCAATGTAACCCCTCCAGTTGTACTTGACCCACACTGAGTGGGATTCAAACCGACATTTCCAGCATGGGAGGTGGGTACTAACAAGAATGCTAAAAAACAAAGTGCACCTTTTGAGATCAGGGGAGTGAGGTTTACTTGCACAACTCTGACCAGATGGCTTCTGTTATACTCACCCCCCTAAACCTCACCCCTATCCATGTCACGGCACCAATGAACAGGATTCAAACCAACGTTTCTGGCATGGGAGGTGGGTGCACTAACACACATGCTAAAGACCACATCTTCTAGCATCAGTCACTAGTGTGCCTCTTGAGATCAGGTGAGTAGGGTGTACCTTTACATCTCTTACCAGCTAGCTTTCTTTACACTCACTCCCATAAACCTCACTCTCATCTGGGTCACAGCACCAATATAAGCCCTCTGGTTCTACATGACCCACACAGAGCAGGATTCAAATCGGCATTTTAGCATGTGAGGCAGGCACACTAACAAGGATTCTAAAGATTCCAGCTTCTAGCATCAGCCACCAGTGTCACCTCTTGAGATCAGGGGAGTAAGGTTTAGCTGCACAACTCTTACCAGGCCAGCTGGTGAAAGTTGTGCAGGTAGACCTTACTGGGTCACGGCATCAGTGTAGCCCCCTCACTCCCACCGAGCAGGATTCAAATCTGTGTTTCTGGCATGGGAGAAGGGCACAATTACGAAGATGCTAAAGACTGCAGCCTTTAACGTCAGACACTAGCATCCCTCTTGAGATCAGTGGATTGAGGTTTACCTGCACAGCTCTTACCAGCTGGCCTCCATTGCACAGACACTAGACATTTCACTCTGAATCTGCCATGAAACGTGCAAAAACATCCACCAGCACGTTTTTATGTGCTTTGCTGTTTAATAAATTTGCATCTGCAATGGACAAATTTTTTTTTTTATATTATTATTTTTGTATTTTGTTTTTTCGCACAAAAAGTATTCTCGTATCTATATATCATTACGGAAGAACCATAGTGTAACAGGAAGTCAGACTGAGACGTGCGGATCCATTAGCAAGGCTTTATTGAGAAGTGTCGACAGGCAGGAGTAAACGCCAGAAAACAGGAACAACGTAGGTAATCCGGGAAACAGTTCAATACTCAAGCAGTGGTCGCAATGGCAGGCAGCAGGAATCAATAACGGGGTACACAGTCCAGGGTCATACACAGGAAATCCAACACAGAAATAAACGCTCAGAATTATGACCATACGGAACAATAAGACTTCGCAAGGTGGCTGTGTGTGTGAGTGGCTTAAATGCAGTCAGTGTGATGAGGTGCAGCTGTGAGCGGTAATCAGTAAAGTGAGAGCAGGTGAATGCAGTGATTAGTGCAGTGGCTTGTGGGGAATGAAGTCCATGAAGTGTGGTGCAAGAGTTCATGATGACAGGATAGACCAGATACGTGACAGAGCCCCTCCCCAAGGAGCGGCTTCCAGACGCTCTAACCACCTAATACAACCTGGAGGGTGGTGGAGCGGAGGCGGAACAGGGGGAGGGATGGAGGGCCAGGTCCATGTAGGGGTACTGGAACCACGAACTGAGGCGGAGCCGACGGAGGGAGAAGCCATGGTGGAGGAAGGGTTGGCTCCTGCCTGGGGCCGACCGACGGAGGTGGAGCCCGAGGCGAAACTGGAGAGTCGATGGTCCTGGGTGACACAGAGGATCCGGAGGACCAAGGCGGAACCCAAGGCTCTGGCGACCCCGGCGGAGATGGAGGTCCGGAGGTACGCAGCGGAGCCGGAGTGACAGAGGATCGAGGCTGTGCCCACGGGAGGGAGGAGGTCCACAGAGCCGGCAGGACGGAGTGACGAGGCGCAGCCGGAGGAGTAGAGTCCAGAGGCGAAGGTGGGGCGACGACTGACCGGGGCGGAGCCGGAGAGACGATGGAGCCCGGAGGAGCTGGTGGGCCGACGGCCGACAACGGAGACGAGGGAGCACAGAGCCGGGGTGGAGCTGCAGGGTCGGAGGGCCGAGGTGGAGTCCAGGACTCTGAGACTGGAGGTGATGGTGAGGGATCCTTCAGTCTGGACACCGATGGAGACTGGCAGTCCCACGGCAAGTTCTCTGCACCGAAGGTGGGATGTGGGTGAGCAGAGGGACTGTCAGGAGACAGAGGTGGCGGGACTGGAGCAGCAGGGAGGGTGGGTGGGAACCCACACAGTCCATGCATGGCCTCCGTGACCAGAACCGGGCAGACAGGAATCTCAGGACGACTGGATGGAACCAGCGGAGGCTCTGGAAGACTGGGCTGAACCAGCGGAGGCTCTGGAAGGCTGGTCGGAACCAGCGGAGGCTCTGGAAGGCTGGGCGGAACCAGCGGAGGCTCTGGAAGGCTGGGCTGAAACAGCGGAGGCTCTGGAAGGCTGGGCTGCACCAGCGGAGGCTCTGGAAGGCTGGGCTGAAACAGCGGAGGCTCTGGAAGGCTGGGCTGAAACAGCGGAGGCTCTGGAAGGCTGGGCTGAAACAGCGGAGGCTCTGGAAGGCTGGGCTGAAACAGCGGTGGCTCTGGAAGGCTGGGCTGAAACAGCGGAGGCTCTGGAAGGCTGGGCTGAAACAGCGGAGGCTCCGGAAGACTCTCTTGAGGAGAGGGCTCTGGACGGCGCTCTTGAGGAGCGGGCTCTGGAGAACTGGACGACCCCAGCGGAGACTCTGGAGGACTGGGCTGAACCGGCGGAGGCTCTGGAAGGCTGGGCTGAACCAACGGAGGCTCTGGAAGGCTGTCTTGAGGAGCGGGCTCTGGACGACGCTCTTGAGGAGCGGGCTCTGGACGGCGCTCTTGAGGAGCGGGCTCTGGAGAACTGGACGACCCCAGCGGAGACTCAGGAGGGCTGGGCGTCTCCAGCGGAGACTCTGGAAGAGCAGGCTCTGAGCGAGCGGTCACTGGAGGGCGCTCTGGCAGCGGAGACTCTGACTTGGGGGTAGCCATCTTGTGCTGTGGCTCAACCTCACCCACAGTAAACGGAGAGCCACACAACAAAAGAGCCAGATCCATGTAATAGTGCAGAGTCCAGTCTGGTTCAAAATTTGGCATGTGGGAAGCCAATGGCTCTGAGAGTCCTCCACGAAAAAAAATCATTAGGCAAATCTCATCCATTGACGACAGATTTGCCAATTCGATGAAGGCCATGACATAATCCTCGATTGTCCGCTCACCCTGCTTGAGAAGCATGATCTGTACCGTGGGATTCATGCTGGAACCGAATGACACCATAAAGCCGCTGGATCCTTACTTGGCGAAGTCTTCTGTAACAAGGAAGTCAGACTGAGACGTGCGGATCCATTAGCAAGGCTTTATTGAGAAGTGTCGACAGGCAGGAGTGAACGCCAGAAAACAGGAACAACGTAGGTAATCCGGGAAACAGTTCAATACTCAAGCAGTGGTCGCAATGGCAGGCAGCAGGAATCAATAACGGGGTACACAGTCCAGGGTCATACACAGGAAATCCAACACAGAAATAAACGCTCAGAATTACGACCATACGGAACAATAAGACTTCACAAGGTGGCTGTGTGTGTGTGAGTGGCTTAAATGCAGTCAGTGTGATGAGGTGCAGCTGTGAGCGGTAATCAGTAAAGTGAGAGCAGGTGAATGCAGTGATTAGTGCAGTGGCTTGTGGGGAATGAAGTCCATGAAGTGTGGTGCAAGAGTTCATGATGACAGGATAGACCAGATACGTGACACATAGTCCATGTCACATGACTGTTTTATCAATGTCCTTACTACCTTTCTGTGCCTTGAACGTGTCAGTTGCGTTGCTGTCTATGCAGGGTCAGAAAGCTCTCTGATTTTATAAAAAATATCTTAATTTGTGGTCTGAAGATGAACAAAGTTCTTACGAGTTTGGAATGAGGGTGAATAATTAATGGCAGAATTTTTATTTTTGGGTGAACTAACTCTTTCAGAATAGAGTGCTTCTAGAAAACATACTTCCAATTTTGTGAACATATTTACTTTGGTAAAAAAAAAAAGACTTAATAATCATTTTAATTGAGAAAATCTATGCTTTTTAGTTTTGCAAATACTGAGCTTGATAGAATAAATGGTGAGGCTTTTGCAACAATGAAAGTCTCTGAAAGGATGCAGTTTAACTAAGACAAAAATGTAAGACGTATGAAGGATTTTTGGAGGTGATTTCTCATCTCTTAACCCACTACATGTTTAGTGACCTGGCAACTTGTCGTGTTATGTCAGGTCTTCTTCTCAAGAGGGTTTGCTGAAAAGAAAGGTCAGGAAAAGAGAGCTTATAAAAAGATGTAGACAGCTTCTAGCCTTCGGCTTGGCTTTAATTCCCACCAAACACACAGTCAGACAACACTTCTGATTTACTTCAGCAACACTGAGCACTAGGTCTGAGTAAGATCTTTGTGATTTGCTCAGTCGAGGGCTCTGACTAACCCAAGACCTGAACAGTGCCTCAGGTAAGCACGCAGGCTCTGCTCGCACACGGAACTGTAGAGCCCATTTGTATGTGTGTGTTTAAATGTTCACATTCCAATACTTTTAAATCGGGCTGAATTTTTGTGTTTTTTCTTCTGTCCAGTAAAACAATAATCTTTTTATTCAAACATCATTTATTAACCCTCATTACATGTAAATCCGTGGTCAAATTTTTCTCACACAGGGGAAAAAAAAGTATATAACGGGTCTAAAGGGCTAAAGATGCAAAGAAAATTATTATTTATTTATTTAATTAACATTTCACTGCATCACATGTAATATGTATGTGACGAAAAAAAAAAGCCTTGAACAATCTATTCGAGCGACTTAATTTTAGAAAATCTAAACATTTATCAATCAAATTTGATTAATACCTTTATTGAACACAACCTATTTATTGAATAATAAGGAAATGAATAATGAATAATGAAAGAACAAAGGTCTTTAAATGTGGACCAAGTATATGTATAGATATCACAATTTGGGGGTGGGAAATGTTTTTAAAAATACAGAATAAACAGAAATATTGTAACAATTTAAAATAACTGTTTTCTCATAAAATATATTTTAAAATGTAATTTCTGTGATGCAAAGCTGAGTTTTTAGCATTATTACTCCAGTCTTCAATGTCACATTATCCTGCAGAAATCATTCTAATATTTCGATTTGATGCTCAAGAAACTTTTCTTATTATCATTGTTGAAATCAGTTGTGCTGACTTAATGTTTTGTGGAAACTGTGATAAATTTCTCACGTTTTGTTCTTAAATTATGAGCATATCGATAATGTGTTTAATATTTGTATTTTCATACTTTAAGGATTCATTTATCTTTTCTAAATTAAGTATTACATTATTTACAAACCAGTTATTTAGTTGTCATCAGTGGTTAATAAGATCATTTCGAAAGAGTAAGCAAATGATTAATAAATTATTTAAATGTATTTATACATCCTAATAGTTACTCAGTGTGTTAATAAATTCTTTATTAACACATATTCATATTATTAATTGAGGGGGTTATAAAACATTTAGTAGTTGTCAATTAACTATTTTTGTGAGCTCATCTAAAATGAGGACTACTTATGCCTCAGTTGTCACAGCATACAAGGAGGCAGAGATGGAGGTAAGTATAAAATATAAAAGGTGAGTTTATTAACAGGATGGTAAGTATATTGCAGCAGGCATAGAGGTGAGTAATCTTATCTGAGAAGTTCCAAAGTTCGGGTAAGTAGATCCAACAGAAAAACAGAGTCCAAAACAGTCATGGAGAGAATGCGATCGCAGGGATGTGATCTGTTGATCAGACGATGGTGAAGTGAACAGTCCAGGTTTATATAGGGGTGTGGAAAGTGGATTCAGGTGTGTAATCAAAAGTCAGGTGACTGAGAACGTGTGTGTGTGTGTGTGTGTGTGTGTGTGTGTGTGTGTGTGTGTGTGTGTGTGTGTGTGTGTGTGTGTGTGTGTGTGTGTGTGTGTGTGTGTTGTGTGTGTGTGTGTGTGTGTGTGTGTGTGTGTGTGTGTGTGTGTGTGTGTGTGTGTGTGTGTGTGTGTGTCTTCAGGGGGCGTGGCTTGTGGGTCTGGCTGTGGTAGAACTTTGACATCAGTAAAGGTTTTACAAAGAAAATTGCAAAGCTCAGTTATCATCTATTTTCTTAATTTTGTTGGTTTTTGTTAGTTTTGTTGCTTATTTTGTTGAATATATTTACTTTCTTGATTTTTTTATTTTGTTGTTTATTTAGTTGCTTTTTTATTTTTATATATTGCTTTATGTACAGTTATTCAAAGTTGTACAATTACTTTTTTTTTGCATCTTCAAATATGTTGTGTTTGTTTCTTTTCTTCTGTTTAGAAGATACTTGAGCCTTTAAAGGTCCCATAGAATGCATTGATACATTTTAAATTGTTCTCTGATATCTACATAGAAGGCATAGGAAAGGAAAAAAAATCTCCAGAAACGGTTTTACAAGTCCATTTACATTTATGGTCTGTTATTACTTTATTTGGAAGGTTCTTGATTAATAATGACGAGCTCTGCTCTGATTGGCTGTTTCACAGAGCGGCTCATTTCAGTAGCTAGCACATGAAGGAAAATATATATTTAATCACAGAGCCTGAGCTGCTATTAATATGTTGGTCATTGAAACTGCCGTTTTAAATGCACAATCATTTTACTTTCACTTTTGAGATTTGTAATTGCACATGCTCTGTGTAACGTTATACTACAGCTGTAGTACTTACCACATATTTTACAAGCGTAGATGCTTGTTAGTGATGCTCAGGATCTGTAAATCATTCGCCATCATCCGCACAGTCATTTCTCCTTACTCTGTTTATGTGGTAAGTGGAATCTTATGTACTGCAATGTAACAGGCTATTGCTAGCAAGAAGCTAACCATGTCCTTTTACTGTAGTGGCTCGCCTTTTTTTATTAGAACGCCTTTTTTTTTTTTTCTTGCCTTTCTGGGTACAGACACCAATCATCCCTGCACTTAACATCCCCTGCACAACCTGGAACATACCATTTATTCCCGTGATCTGCCATTTTCGTTATTGTCCTCGCATTGTTTTTTTTGTTTTTTTTCACAATAGCCCAGCTGCAGAACTTCTAATGATTCGGCTATGCAAATGTTGGGGGTGTGACTATTAATAATCGCGACAATAACGTCATAGTCTGTGTTATGTTATGTTAGGATTGACCTATTTTTCAGTAGTGTTTTACAAACACCAGATTTATATAACAAGGAGGAAACGGTGGTGTTTGAGACTCACGGTTTGTCATTTCCGTGTACAGAACTATTATTCAACTATGCCAAGGTAAATACAGTTTTCCATTCTATGGCACCTTTAAATCTGCTTTGTAAAACCTTTACAAAGCTTTACGAGGCATAGTTACTTTAATTACTTTTCTTTAGATGAGCTCACAAAAATGGTTAACTAGCAACTTCTACATTTTTGATAACTACCTGAATTAATCATTAATTACAATAGGAAAATGTGTTAATAAAGCATTTATTAACACACTATTACTATATGTCTAAATGATATGTATAAATGTATTTTTTATGATCTTATGAACCACTGACAATGCCTAACTAACTTAGAAATTATGAATTGATCATTAATTATGAAAATACAAATATTAAACACATTATCGATATGCTCATGATTCAAGAACAAAGCATTTATAGCTATTTATAAATGGCTTGTGTTACTATCTTTACTGCCATTTTGATAAATTGAATGTGTCTTTGAATAACAATATGAATTATTATTCTAAAAACAGTGCAAAGTACAGTATGTACAATTGAAGTGCTAAATTAATTATTTGTGAAAACACAAATAAGGCACAAACTGCGCAACCAGCAGTAATACATAATCATTTGAATGCTCCATTAAGTTTTGATTCAAAATGTGTTGAAGTGCTTATTTAGAGGGGCCTTAACAATGAAAATAATTAGTTTAAGCATTAAACAGAGACTCTGATTGCAAACAGAATGGAGACAAAATTCTGGTCTGATTTTGTGAAATCCTATGCTGCCTAATTAACAAACAGACTTAAACGCTGGTGGTCACTGGTTTTCTGATCAGCACGATTATCTTAATTACCCAGATAAATAACACTTTAAAACATTTTGAAAACATCTAGTGCAGCCACTTCTTCTCTTCTTTACGATTCACAATAAAATGACCCAGTTGACATCCTGTAAGCATTTTAATGTCTTGACCTGCAAGTAGCCCCCATTTCGTGTTCAGATCAGACCCTCTCCTTTCTTATCCGTAAAGGTCTCCCAGGTAATTACGCCTCTCTTTTGAAATAGCCCTGTTAATACTTATTTAGCACACATATTCTGTAATTAACAACACCCCCGCCTACTCAGTATCTTACTCAATTTGCAATCAAAGGCTGCCGTCTGCAAAGTTTTTAATTGTGCCCATGGCGATGATTTACGGTTGGTAATTACATTCCGCTTTACCCTCCATAATACCAGCAATATTCCCAGGTGCGCTGGAAGTTAGCGGTGCAAGTTAATTCGCCGCGTCCCATATATGAAATGAACAACACCCCGATAGCCCGTGCACACGTTCCTCTCGCACGGTTAATATGCTCACCAATTATTTCCACTTTGAGCTTTTATAGCCCTCCAGTGGGGAGCTGGAAGACAGAAAGTGTGTCTCGCTATCGTAATACAGTACAATCAGATTACGTGGAACATCCTTAACACAGGGAAACACAGGAAGTATCACATAACCAATAAATTACTTCATTTTGAGATGAAGCCGCACAGATGCCGACTGGAGGTGCTTGCCTCGACGGCGGCGATGTTAGCCACGCTAATGCCACAGCGGAAAAGGCTTATATATGCTATGACTAATAAGCATTATAGACGGAACGGCTTTGGATCTATGAATCACAAAGTCCTCAACTGCCAATTTAATATTCAGACCGCGGGAAGGCAAATTATAGGTGACTTAGTGTTCTCTCTATTGGAGTCCTGCCAGAGCATGTACTTAACTGACAACCATAAATAGAGGGAGTGGGATTTTTTAGTCGCTATTAAGTGTGAGTCTTCCACTAACGCGGCACAGCAGTGAGTGGCGCCGATTTTTTTTTTTTTTTGGATGCTTCACTTTGTAGAAGGCTTTGAAAAATGTCTTTAATATATCCCCAGCACACTGTTTGATACCTCTTCCAACCAAATATGAAAGAAAGAAAAAAATCCCACATATAAATAAATCTTATATCTAGGTCACCTTTATGTTTTTTGTATGGAAATGAGGCTGAGTTGCTGCAATATGAGCATATTTTGGCCCACTCTAACCAATTAGGCAGAGCTCCTGAGGAGAAGTGCGCTGAGCTGCTCCTGATACCTAATATCAGCTTTTGGAAGAGAGTTTGTGAGACACCGTGTAACTGTTAGAAAGCATAAGCAAATTGTGCAGCTGTGATCTACGCTCTAACAAGTAAAACTGATACTGGCCTATATTATGTAATATTTAATTTGATATATTTTAAGTTCAAATTTCTTTATTTTAAATGCCTGAATATCTTGAAGTGCACATTTTCCAAAATCACAGCTGTCATCATAGTGTTTTGATTATTTAATTCATATTTCTCTTATGATTAGATGAACTGACTGTTTTTGTTTAGAGTCCCTGAGACCCAGTTATGCACTGAATGTGTACAATATTATAATATATAGAGAGGAAAAATAAGTTAATTTAGTCCAAAAAAGAAAAGAAAAATCAGCAGACATAGATAACTTTAAGATATGTTTCACCAAATCATATTCATATTCAGCATATCACCAATGATATATTAATGATTTCCGATGGACAATGTGTCAACGAAGGCTGGAATTATCAAATTGTCAAAATTCTGCTTTTTATGACTAAATTAATGTATTTTTTCTCTTAAGTTTCTTTAATTTTTACCTTTGATTTAGATTTTTTTTTTGACTAAATGAACTTATTTATTCTCTGTATGTTTGAGTTCTTTTAATATTTACCTTATATATAAAAAAAAATATTCTGAAATATTATTGCAATTCAAAATAACTGTTTTTTTATTTTAATATACTTTAAAATATAATTTATTTCTCTGATGCAAAGCTGAATTTTCAGTATCATTACTCCAGTCTTCAGTGTCACATGATACTTTAGAAATTATTCTAATATGCTGATTTATTATCAATGTTGGAAACTGCTTAATATATATATAGGGGTGGGCATAGATAATTTTTTTTTAATCTAGATTAAATCTTGGAATTAATCTAGATTAATCTAGATTAAAATGGCTAATTTGAATTCTGCTAAAGGCATTTTCAGAATATGTGTGCTACCCAAATAATGACTAAAAGCAAGTCTTCGAGAACGGGCCAGGTGGCGCATTAGACCAGGAGCTCATCTCCTGTTTCCAAAATGCATCACAAACTGCTTGACAATTGCATTTACAACATAATTACGTGATATACAAAACAAAATTACAAAATAACGACGTGCGCGTTGCCGTTAAATACACAGACACGCACGTGCATGGATTTCTGCGTGCATAGTCTTCCATTAAACTGTGTTGCTTTTAGAAGCGTCAATTCAGTTGTTGCATATAGTTTAATGTCTTTATTTCTGGATTATCAAAGTAAATTATAACTCAAACTTGAGATTTTACTGGGGCACAGCAGATTTTCACTGGGGCACGTGCCCCAGTAAAAAGGGTCTAGCAACGCACCTGCCCTGAAGCGGCTTCATAACTGCATCCATGTTTGCACGTCTCATTTGATGTGGTAATTTCACAGAAGTTGAAGACTCGTTCTCGCCCCCTACAGTGCAATTCGACTAGGTATACGTCATTCGCGCTAAAATATCAAGGTGAAAGTCATCAGTTTACGTAGTTTAGACCCAGCTCCCAACCCAACTTTGAGAATAGATTAACGGCGATATTTTTTTTATCGCCCGATAAGAGTCTCACGTTAACGCAGCACGTTAACGACGATAACGGCCCACCACTAATATATATATATATATATATATATATATATATATATATATATATATATATATATATATAGGAACCTGTGATACTTTTTTCAGGATGTTTTGATGAATAACACATTAAAAAGAACAGCATTTGTTTAAAATAGAAATCTTTTGTAACAATATACACTACCTTTCAGTTTGGGGTCAGTAAATGTTATTTTTTTTTTCTTTGTTTGAAAGAAATTAATACTTTTATTCAGCAAGGATGTGTTAAATTGATATAAAAGTATTAGTAAAGACTATTATTATTAGAAAAGATTAGATTTATATTTTGAATCTGTGCATTTGTTTTAACTTTTAGTTTATCAAAGAATCCTGAAAAAAAGTATCACAGGATCCCAAAAAATATTAAGCAGCACAACTGTTTCCAACATTGATAATAAAAGTAATAAATCATTAATTAAAACAATTTCTGAAGGATCATGTGACGCTGATGACTGGAGTAATGGCTAATAAATTATATTTTAAAAAAAAAGTTATTTCGCATTGCAATAATATTTCATAATGTTACCTTTTACTGTATTTTTGATCAAATAATGAAACTTAATGAGCATACAATACTACATTAAACATAAAAACATAAAAAAACAACATTAAAAATCTTACTGGTCTCAAACTTTTGAGAGGCAGTGTATTCATTTATTCATTCATTTCTGAGCTCTCAAAGAGGGCCTTGTGTCTTTCAGACCTGAAATAGAGCCTGCTGGCTGACTTTGATTTAAGCTTGAATGTTTGAAGCACGAACAATGCTGCATCATTTTACTTAAAAAAGGGTAAAGCCTTTCCAAAATGCATTGCACTTGCAAAAGAGCAGGCAAGACAGCCTCATCGTTTTTCTCCTTTTTTTTTTTTTTTTGTTTAACACACCATCGCTATTGTCATTAAATCGCTGATCGTTTATCATAATAAAAAAGAGTATGAGATGAAGAAAAAATGGAGAGAGAGAAAGTCGGAAGAGAATGCGTGGAATGAGCAGATTAGCGGAGATATTTTTCAAGATTACGTGCCCCTTCTGTGGAGCTCTCAGATTTGTCAGCAGAAGAACAGATACAGCTCTATCAATAATCCATGGCATTGTGTATTTCCCAACTGATGCTATTATACCGCTCTGGATGACAGCCTGCCTCAACTCCATCTTCCTCTCCACCGGGACCAGAATCTCATAAACTGCTCTCAACACAGACATCTCATATAAAGGGTAATAACTCTAGCCAGTTAATACCACAGAATTATCTGAAAGTAGAGCAATGAACCCGCTATAGATGCCGGGTAGGAGGTGTTCTAGCAGAATGCAGTAGGCAACTAAAAAGAAACTGGGAGCAAGGACCCCTGACAAATAATGCAGTTTGGATCGATTTAGAGTTTCTAAGGTTTCCTGTGCAGCGGGACACTGAGTCTCAGAAGGAAGAAAAGGTTTTTTTGGATTTCCTTAACCAGCAGTAGATTTCTTTGAAACTGCCCATCAACACTACATTTGCGTCATTGTTCTAACCATTTGATCCTTCAAAATAACAAACAACTGAGCTTAAATGGATAATTCACCCAAAAATGATAATTCATTTAATTCATTTACTCACCCTCTTTTTTGTTTTAAACCTGTATGACTTTTCTTCTGCTGAACACAAAAGACAATATTTGGAAGAATGTTGGTAAGCACACCGCTTCGGTTCCCACTGACTTAAAATGGACACCAATGGGAACCAATTTTTTTGGTTATCAAAATATCTTATTTTGTGTTGCACAGAAGAAAGTAAGTCATACTGGGGTGTGTTTCCCATAAAAAGACATACATTGTTGGAGAAACTAACCAACTAGTCACGACTGTGACCTAAAACTATTGTAAAATGGTAGCTCCTCTGTCATTTCCCAGCAGGCACACAACGTCATAATTTTGGTTGCGACGTCGGGTGACTGAAATTCAATGGTAATTTCCCAACTGATACTATTATACCACTAATGTCGATGTTAAAGGGGTCCTATTATGCTTTTTCACTTTTTGAATTTTAGTCAGCGTGTGGTTTGTATTTTTGAGCATAAAAAACATCTACAAAGTTACAAATCTCAAAGTCCACTCCAAAGGGAGATATTTAGGTTTAAAAAAATCCCTTTTTAAGAACTACAACGAACGGCTCCTTTGGACTAGAACGTTTGTTTTCCGGATGCTATAATGTCACAACATGGTCCATTAGAATATAACTCATAGAATATAACACTCCCAAGTAGGGCTGGGCAATATATCGAATGAAATTGTGATGCGCGTTTAGTCAATGATGCCTTCCCGCAATAAATATCGCATTCGATATTTAGCTCGATATGGCGTAGCTTGTCAGAGATTTACGTCTCTGTGTATCAATTGCCGCTCCAGCGGAACCTGAACGGAACGCACGTGATGGAGATTTACTACTAATCAAAGCACCGGCTTCATTGACTAAACGCGCATCACTATATCGTTCGATATATTGCCCAGCCCTACTCCCAAGCTTAAGAACAGCATGGGCTGAATGGCATAGACAAGTGTTTCTCTCCATCAGTCCAAAACAAGTCCAATAAAGTGCATCAATGAGTTTAATCTAGCTTGTGCAGTTGTACAAGGAACTTGCTGCTTTGGGAAGGGGCATGGCAGTACTGAAGCGCTGTCTAAGCTGTTCGCCAATCGCAATGCACTGGGACTGCTAACCAATCACAACACATTTCGTTTTTTTGGAAGGCGGGCTTTCATCAAACCCAGAACTAATCGAGCCATTTGTGCCAGACTGGGGAGAAAGCTATTGTAATAATGTAAATTATGTGAAAAATAATGCGTTTTTCGAACCACCAAGCATGGGAGCATGTTCTAGTGCACCCCCAAAACAAAATAAAGACTTTGTAAAAGAGCATAATAGGACCCCTTTAATTTGATGTCCAATGACGACGCCAGCTGATGTTGATATTTTGTTGTTTTTAGGTTGTGCAACCAAAATCCAATGTTAAGCCAACGTCAGATGTTGACGTCAACCCGATTTTTATTCTGAACCACTATACAGTCGTGGCCAAAAGTTTTGAGAATGACACAAATATTCGTTTTCACAAAGTTTGCTGCTTTTGGATCTTTGTTTCAGTTGTTTCTGTGGCCATCTTCCAAAAGTCTTGGCCTCACTGTGCGTGCAGATGCGCTCACACCTGCCTGCTGCCATTCCTGAGCAAGCTCTGCACTGGTGGCACTCCGATCCCGCAGCTGAATCCTCTTTAGGAGACGATCCTGGCACTTGCTGGACTTTCTTGGATGCCCTGAAGCCTTCTTAACAATGCAGTGGAAAGTTTTTTTGGGGGGATTAAGTTCATTTTCATGGCAAAGAAGGACTATGCAATTCATCTGATCACTCTTCATAACATTCTGGAGTATATGCAAATTGCTATTATAAAAACTTAAGCAGCAACTTTTCCAATTTCCAATATTTATGTAATTCTCAAAACTTTTGGCCACGACTGTACAACGTCTGTCTGGGGTCAAATGTCAGCCTGATTATATATATTAATGCCCGGTGCCTGCTGGGTTCAACAACATTGGTTTAACAATAGGCACTTTCCAACCAGAGAAACAATTTCATAGTTCTTACAACTATTGGCAGAAATACGGTTTGTTTGTGTTTTACACCGCAGGAACTAGGAACAATTAGTTATAGGAACACCTGTTGTGGGGTCTTATTTAGCTACTTCAGCAGAGTCTAACCAAGACAATAGGAACAATGATGGAAGTGTACGTTGATTGAACAACCGCATGACATACAAAACATCCACCTTTTTTAAAAAGCTGTGTATACACAATTTACGTATACATAAAGGGATAGTTCACCGAAAAATGAAAATTCTGTCCTTAATTACTCACCCTCATGTAGTTCCAAACCTGTTAGATATTCATACATTTTCAGAACACAAATTAAGATATTTTTAATGTCAGCAGCACCACACACATGCGTTGTGATTCTCTCATAATTTTTTGGCAAATGTAAAAGCCCTTTTACATCAAAAGTAAATTCACATCCGTATAGTAGAACACATGAAAAGAAAGTTCAACACTCTTCAGCCATAAAAAAAAGTTTTATCTTAAGCAATATTTGGTTATTGAAGGTTAGCAGCAAAGACATTAGTTAATAAAATGGGATTAAATACAGAGAAATGGGTAATTGCATTTTCATTTCATAAAATGCATTAGTATAGAACTACAGTAAGCATTATGTTTACACAGCACACACAACAATATAAGCTTACTGGAAATATGTGTCTCTATATACATTTTTGCAAACATAGCTATATGTACTAATCACTGCAGTTTTCAGTTGAAATGAGGCAGTAAAACTTTTTTTCCTTTTCACACAAAATATAATTTACACACATAGTTTTGATTAATAAAGCCTAATTTTCACACAATTACTACTGCAGAATATTATATTATTCAAATTTCAAATTTAAATTTTTATTTGTCACATACACCGTCATACACAGTATGATATGAAGTGAAATGCTTACACGACTGCTGATAACCTAAAAATTAAAAGAGATGAAGTTCTAATATAAAAAAGGGAAATAAAATAATTTTACAAATGAGAAATATGAAGAAATATGTATAACTTTAGTTATAAAAAGACATTTAAATTTACATTATGTACAAATAATAAAATAAAAATAATAATAAAATAGTAGAAAAAAATGGAATAGAAATATACTAAATATATAAAATATGGAATGTCCAGTTATGGCAAGACAATGTGGAAATGTATAGATAAGATCACAGTTCGTAGTTCACAGTTCTGCGGTGTGCAAAATGCGCAAGTTTGTGAAATAGCTTGTGAGGAGCAGATCAGAGTGTTAAGTCCTATGTGATATTGTGATTGAGAGTCCATATAGCCTACGGGAAGAAGCTCCTCCTCAGTCTCTCTATGTTGACCTTCAGGGAACGGAAGTGCTTTCCTGTCCGCAACAGAGAGAACAGTCCATTGTTGGGATGGCTGAGGTCTTTCACGATCTTCCTAGCTTTGGTCCAGGACTGCTTGTTGTAGATCGAGTACAGGTCAGGGAGCTTGGTGCGGATTATAGCTTCAAAACAATTGTAAGATCCTGTGTGATTTGAAAATGTATACACTGTTAAAAATTTATTGTAAATTTACAGGAAATTCCTGGCAACTAATTGCCGTGAATTTACCGCAAGAAATATGCAGGTTATGTACTGTGTTTTTATTACAATAAAGTACTGTATTTATACAGCAGTGTTATTGTGATTATAGTGAATTATTACAGTAAAATGCGGTAATTTCTTATAATTTACTGCAACTCAGTTGCCAGGAATTTCCTGTAATTTCACAGGAGAGAATTACAATTAAATATTGTAATTGTATACACTGTATATTCTGTTATTTATTAATGTTACAATAAAAGCTGTAATCACTTCACAATTAAAACAAAAACAACTTCAGCTTCTCTATTTTTATTAAAATAATATGCAACAGCACATATTACAGAATTAAAACTCTTTTTCCAAACAAAGTATCCACATTTCATTTTCATATAAACAAATCACAGTTTCACTGAAGAATCTAGGGGGGTGGGGGGCATCAATACTAGCCCATCAACTCAAAGTCCAGGAGTTTTCTTAAGAGGGTGCAGACAGGTGCCTTGAGCTTGTGTCTCTTCTCTGCTTTGCTGCCCGTCTGGGAGTTGATTCCGCAAAAAGCTCTAAAAACAGAGTGAAAAAAGGTTTATTATCTGTTAATGATGAATATTGAGAGTCTTTAGAGTTTATCATTTATTTCAATCATCTGTTTCATCATATAATTCTACAAATTTAATCTAAACCAAAAAAAAAAAGATAATTTCAGTTGGTCAAATAGCAAATAGTGAAGCTCTGCAGCAATCTACTGGTAAAAGTGAGAATGTTTTTGTTTTGTTTTTTCATTCTAAAATTGCATTTTTCAAAAGATGGGCAAAAATCTTACACTAAACCATTTCAAATGATCCATGTTATCCCCATGAAGGAAAGTTAGAAATGTGGGTCTTTCATAAAGTTAATTTTACATAAAAAAGCTGTTTTTTATATGTACCTATTTAAAAAAAAAAAAATAATAATATATATATATATATATATATATATATATATATATATATAATTTATATTAATTTTAAAAACTATGATATGCTCTCTAAAAACTACACAAATGTGAAGTAAAAACATTAATAAACATAATAAAATCACATTTGAAAATACAAATGTTACAAAAATTACATTTTGTACTATAAAAATCTACTATAAAAATCAAGATATCATTCCAATTTTGTTTAATCCTGTAGCAAGTGTTTACCACCGTACAAAGTCTTATACCATTTGGATGAAGATGACTATTTTTTAAAATTTGGCAAACATCATTCATTGTATGTACAGTTGAAGTCAAATGTTTCTACACTTTGCAGAGTCTGCAACTATTTTAACAAAGTAAGAGATCATACAAAATGCAAGTTATTTTTTATTTAGTACTGACCTGAACTAGATATTTCACATAAAAGACATTTACATATAGTCCATACGAGAAAATAGTTACATAGTTACCTGGATGAAGTTATTTGTTGAGTGATAGTTGTTCGTAAGTCTCTTGTTTGTCCTGAGCAGTTAAGCTGACTGCTGTTCTTCAGAAAGATCCTTCAGCTCCCACAAACTCTGTAGTTTTTCAGCATTTTTGTGTATTTGAACCCTTTCCAACAAGGACTGAATGATTTTTAGAATCCATATTTTCACACTGAGAACAACTGAGGGACTCATATGCAACTATCACAGAAGGTTCAAATGCTCACTGATGCTCCAGCAAGAAACACCATGCATTAAGAGTCAGGGGTTTGTGGGAACTATTATTGTCTCTTATGGACTATACGGTGTGCTGAATTATTAGGCAAGTTGAAATTCATACTTCATCATATTTTTTTTTACAAGAACATTTTACCAATCCCAAACCACTTCAATCTTAATAACTACTATTGGTTTTGTATTTAAATCATATATAAGTGATATATAATTGCCTGGGAAGGCTGAAAGTCAGAAACTCCTTATATTTAGGTGTGCCAAATTATTCGGCAAGTATTCTCTATCCAGATAAAATGAGCCAAGAAAGAGATTGAACTCAAACTAAAATTTAAAAATGATTGCATGCGCATGAGAAGGATGCAGTACTAATGTAATAATAGAATTAGCAAAGTTAAGGAATGACCACTGGGCAGAGAAATGCTCATTGGGTTAGCAGAGTCAGAAGAAATAGGTGGAGAAGAAAAGACACATATTAACTGCAAAAGAATGAATAATTAATGTCAAGAATTGGGTGAGAAACCATCAGAAACCATTAAGTCTCTAGCGACATCATTTTCCAGAACTGAACCTTCCTGGAGTCTCCAGAAGAGCAGTGTGTCAGGTTCTCAGAGACTTTGTTTGAGTACAAAATCCTACAAAATGACCCTCACTTAATAAGAATAACATGCTGAAGTGTTGTGAGATCCATTAAGACTGATTTCTCCTAGGCCTTATGGACATATAAGTTGTGAGTGACTCTTGAAGGAACAGCATCACATCCTCTTGAACCAATGTTTTAAGAATTGATCTTCCAGAATCTAGCAGTAGGCTTGGGGAGCTCATATTAGTCAATCTCTGCAAGACAGACATTTCAGGATAGGAGATGGACTAAAAATAGAAAAAAATAGAAGCTCAGCAAGCAATCAGGTTCTTTGGCGTAGGCCCCGTTCGTAACTCGCGTTCAGAGGGTACGGAAACAGCGAGTCCCGCCTGAAGACGAAGGCGGGGGCGCCGCTCACCCCCCGCAGAGTCAGGAAGGGGCCAACTGGTGGTGGTGGGGATTGAGGAACGACAATCTGAGTCTTCACGAAGGAGGGGATAGCCTGATTGATAGTGATGTGGTAAATAGAGGGATGACCCAGCTTGGTGGAGTAGAGGAGTTGGAGGAAGATTCCATCTTGGTGGAGGTGGGGAGGATGGAGGTGCTGGAGGGACAGCATCTGCGAACTCAGACATGGTAAGCGCTACCCTTTAAAGCTACAGTAATTATATGATTGGGAGATGAGGAGGTAATTGGTGACGCGACTGATTGAGTCTTCCTGGCAGAACTTGCGCTACCTTCATTTCTTGAATACTGTGCTTAAATGATGTCACTATCGGCCAGCTTATGACACTTTAGAGTTCCTACTGGTGCAAATGCAACTAGGACAATGGCCCTAGGGGAAAATTTAGATCTCGGGGGACCACCCTAGTGGCTATTTCCTAAGTAGCTGCTGTGAAAGCCACTAATATAAGACTAGTTCATATACACGAACAAAGAATTTTTTTTTTTTTTTTTTTTTTTATCAGGTTATGCAGTAGCATGTAATTGGCATACATTTTACTCTCGTACATATGATTTATTCAGTCAGCAGATTTCTCTACAACATAATTTCTCTGATATAGAATGTACAGCATGTTAGTTTGCTTATTGTATTGACCTGAATATAAGACGACTCCCCTTTTTCAAGATGTACCTTTTGGAAAAGGCTTTTTGAAAACCAAATCTTGTGTTTTTATTAAGATTTTTTTTTTCTTGAATTATTTTTATATTGCATATTTGTCCTATTTTAATTTTTGTTTTGACAGTGTGGTAAATACTGGTAAACACTTTTTGATATACCATAAAAAATAACAGGTAGCCCATCTGAATTGTTACAATTAGGCTATCCATCTCATAGTAGCCTACCAAATTTAATTAATGTCCCCCTGTAGTGAAAATCAAGTTGTTTATGTTGTTTATTTGTCTATGTGGTGTTTTTTTAAAATGCTTTTAGACAAACCATGTGCCAATCCATTAATCAACACCATTGCTTGGTATTTTCTCCTTAAACCTGTGGTTTCCCAAAGGCTGTCCCGGAAATGCGGATTTAATTAAACAGCCCTTTTTTTTTTTTTTTTTTGCTGTCACAAAATTCAATAACCAGTCACATCAATTGATAGATTCATATCATTAGCATGCAAGATATACCAATAAGATTACCAGCACAAAACCAAAACTTAAATTCATATTCATATCCATAGATCCGCGTATAGCAAATGAGGCAAGGGGGTAGAGTTACATTCAAGCTGTTTTAAGGCATTAAGGGATAAAATTTTTGACTACATGGGGACTTCAACAGTAATCTTATTGTAGTCTTCAAATCTGGGTACTGTCTTACATTTTAAAATCACTTACAGAGGATTTATCCCATCAGGCTAACATGACAGTCATGACTTGCCGCTGTAAGCTTTTATTTTTATTTTGTTTTCACTCGCGATGTTCTAACATTACAACACACATTACATTACGTATTTCTTGGCACACTCGTTTTACGCATATTTGGCACCACCTATTGTTGTGGGTGTATTATTGACATCAAAGACTAGACCTTGAATATAAGATGACTGCATTTTATTATGCCCAAGAGAATTACCTATTTAAAGGCATAGCTCACCCAAAAATGAAAATTCTGTCATTAATTACTCATCCTCATGTCGTTTCATACTCATAAGACATTCGTTCATCTTTGGAACACAAATGAAGATATTTTTGATGAAATTTGAGAGCCTTCTGACCCTGCATAGACAGCAATACAATGAACATGTTCAAGTTAAAATAGTCCATGTGACATTAGTGGTTTAACTGCAATGTTATGAAGCTACAACAATACCTTTTGTGCACAAAGAAAACACAAATCACTACTTAAGTTAACAATTTCTTCTATTTCGCTTCAGTTTTTGATGCACATTTATGACAGTACCAAATATACCAATACCAAAAGTATTCTCGTAGCTTCATAACATTACGGTTACACAACTGATTTCACACAGACTATTTTAACATAATAACGTTTTTACTATCTTTCTGGGCCTTGAACGGGTCAGTTCCATTGCTGTCAATGAGGGTTAGAAAGCTCATCAAAAATATCTTAATTTTTGTTCTGAAGATGAACAAAGATCTTACGGGTTTGAAACAACATGAGGGTGAGTAATTAATGACAGAATTTTCATTTTTGGGTGGACTATCCCTTTAACTGCACAACTTCGTAAACATGCACAAACACTTTGAGATAAATTACTTAATTAGAATTTGCTTCCACAAATTTATAGTGGTAAATGGGCATAGAAAGAACAGAAATATATTCAATAACCTTCAGTCTTTTGCTCTTGTTTGTCACTGTTAAATTTCCAGTGCCAGGTGTTTGCCGATAGCGGATCATAACTGGGGAAGGCCGAATGATGAACCCAGCCTGTAAAGATATTCAGTGTTTGCATTTCAGGGCACAATAAGAAAGACCATCTGTTCATGTCATTTGTGCTTTATTGTCTTCCTGTGTCTGCGTTCGGAGTGTTGTGCGGTTTGATGGCGGTAGGACGGGGGCTCATTACGGGTCTCAGACTTCAGCACATCACAGCGGTGAGCAGAAATGAGAGTAAAGACGGCTTCGTGCTAACTGCAGGTCTGAGACCGCAGTGATGGCCACAGATGGAGGATGGAGGAGAGGAGAGCAGGGATGAGGTTGCCATGGATGGGGCCCAGGGAGCAGGCATGCATGTTGGCAGAGAAAGAGAGGAGCTCCCTGGAGTCGGATCTGCCAAGTCTCTTATGTGGGAATGGGCCTGGCAGCCGAGAGATTCTCTTTGAGGAAGAGCCTATGAGTGTTGAGCATTCCTGTGTCATTCGCTTTCTATTAGTAATAGACGAGAGGTCTATTTATGCATCCAAGGAAGAGAGGACCATTAATGTAAAACATGCAAGTCATTGCAAGTCAGTGTTTTGGATGAAAATGATTTGTGACCTTTTTCTACATACTACGAATTATTGGCATTCAAAGCAGAGATGACACAGCATCTAAAAAACAGCAATGATAGTGTAAATTGGGGGCAGCCGTGGCCTAATGGTTAGAGATTCGGACTTGTGACCCAAAGGTTGCAGGTTCGAGTCTCAGGTCCGGCAGGGATTGTAGGTGGGGGGAGTGAATGTACAGCACTCTCTCCACCCTCAATACCACGGCTGAGGTGAGTCCCTTGAGCAAGGCACCGATCCCCCAACTGCTCCCCGGGCGCCGCAGCAATGGCTGCCCACTGCTCCGGGTGTGTGTCCACGGTGTGTGTGTGTTCACTACTGTGTGTGTGCACTTGGATGGGTTAAATGCAGAGCACAAATTCCTTGTATGGGTCACCATACTTGGCCTCACTTCACCCCCTTTCCTTTCCTTTCCTTAAATTGCAAGAAAGGAAACAGTGAGATGTAATAGTAATACAGCAGACAACACACTGCCCAAGTAATGTCTTTAAATTGTCCTTATTTTATTTATTTATTTATTTATTTATTTTCTAAAAAATGTTGGAAAGAAAATGTAGAATGGAAATGAGTGATTGTGTAAGACAATAGCTATTTATATTATTTTATTTTATATATTTTTTTATTTTATTTTATTTTATTTTCAACCCTAATATCAAAGTAATGGTGCAAAGTGTGTTTCATAAGATTTTTTTAACCAGAATATGTCTATTTATTCCAAACTCTATCCTTTAACATATTTCATATAACCTCAGGACTGATGGTGTAAGTAAATAGCAAATAAATTGGTAAATCCACCTTTTCTTTTCAATGCTTTGCCTGCCCAAATAATGTATTGGGTGCTTTTTCTTAACACTTTATTTTATTTTATTTTATTTTATTTTATTTTATTTTATTTTATTTTATCTTTTTAATTATTTTATTTTATTTTAATTCTCCCTTTCCACGATTTTACTGGTCCAAATAATGTCTTGGGTGCTTTTTCCTGACAAATTTAATTTTATTATTATTATTATTATTATTATTATTATTATTATTATTATTATTATTATTATTATTATTATTTTAACTTTTTTTCCCCAACCTTGATATCAAGAAATGGTGCAAAGTGTGTTTCCTAAAATGTCACTTTATTTTACTACCAGAAAATGTCTCTTAATTCCAAACTCTATTCTGCCCAAATAATGTCTTGGTTGCTTTTTCCTAACATTTTAATTTAAATTTTTTTTTTCAACCCTTATATCAAAGTAATGGTGCAAAGGGTTTCATAAGAATGTTCTAACAGAAAATATTTTTTATTTACTCTTTCTTACAAATTCTTTAAAAACCCAGCAGTGATGGTGTAAGAAAATAATATAAATAAATGCAAATGGAAATACAACAAACAATATATTTACTAAATCCACCTTTTTTTTCAAGGCTTTAGCTGCCCAAATAATGTCATTAAATTATTTTTATTTGGATGCTTTTTCCTATCAAATTTTGATACACATTATATAATTTATTTTATTTAGATTTTTATTTTATTTGGAAAAGGAAACACAACAAACAATATATTTACTATTGTAAATCCACCTTTTCTTTCCAATATTTTACCAGCAAAGTGTGCTTCCTAAAATGTCACTGTATTTTACTAATTCCAAACTCTATTCTCTATCCTGGCCAAATAATGTAGTTGGGTGTATTATTTTATTTTATTTTATTTTATTTTATTATTTTATTTTATTTTATTTTATTTTATTATTTTATTTTATTTTATTTTATTTTATTTTATTTTATTTTATTTTATTTTATTTTATTTTATTTTATTTTATAATCCTAATATCAAGTCATGGCACAACGTGTGTTTCATAAGAATGTTTTTACCACTAGAAAATGTGTCTTTATTCCAAACTCCCTCCTTTATAAATATTTCAAAACCTTATTAAATATTTCAGAGACTAATGCAGAATTATTGGTGCTGCTTTGAGGGAACCTGTAACTCATTTTCAAATAGTGTTCCATTTAATCCAGCCTCCCTGGTGCAAATTTAAATTATGAAACAGAAATAAATCTCAGACTAAACGACAACAGTTACCACTAAAGATTACACACTAATGTTTCAGTGCATCGGAAGAAATGAATGAAGTTTGTCTTTGGCCAACCACTGTTGTCAGCAAGAGTTAAACTCCTGAGAAATTAAACAAATTGCTCCTTTAATGCCGAATAAAACAAACTAAAACTGTAGTACGAAAAAAACCCTCATGGGTTCTAATTATGGAAAACTATAGACTTTGTATTCATTAATGAGCGCTGCAGACTACAAAGGGAATTTAAGCGCATTTTAATAAGAACAAGACAACAGCAAAAGACTAAATGCAATCTAAAGACGTATTAAATGTGACTATGTGCGGTAGAAGAACTATATTCATGTTCACAGTTCGCTAATGGCCATTAAGTTTCTCTTAAAAGGTCAGCGTTTCATGTTTGTTCCTAAATGCTATGTGAAAAGAAAATGTTCTTGCTCAGAAAGTGTGCATTTATTTATCTGAAGTAAAATGGCATTTGAATGTGTAAAAGCCATTAATCATGACCCAAGCTTTATGGCATAAAGAAAAAGAAGAAAAAAAAAGAAAAAAAAAAACACGACAAACAAGCAGACAGAAAATTGTTCTCTTTTCCTGTTGTCCTCATCTTTTAACACGACCATATCTATCTATCTATCTATCTATCTATCTATCTAT